>NW_028186376.1:559690-666398 GCF_003343005.1 Rhea americana | reverse complement strand
AAAGGGTAATCAAATCTAAATATAATATACCCTTGGGTATCCAATCACATTTTGTTTATATGGTCAGCATCAATCTTTGAGCATAAAGACATTGCCTTTTCAGACAGGTGGTTTAAAGCTACACTACATTAAGATCAAGTGAAATTCATACACAAAAATTAGTTATTTGAAATCCAGTGGATTGTAATAATCTGTGTAGCTTCTGCATTTCATTGAGGATGACTGTATTTAACCAGTCTCCTTTCACTTCGTGGTTTTCATGCAAGAGCTATTTATTTGTATTTCCAATACCCATCGAGAGAATGTTCAAATAAAAAAAAACACAAAACAGGCCTTTTCTAACTCAGTAAGAAATACATAAGACTATTTTATGCATATAAGATTTAGATTTTGTAAATCAAGCCAAATCTGTATTTAAACATAAACATCCCTTTAATATAATAACACAAATACTGTGATGCTGATATTGTAATAATCTACTAGACTTTAGTCTTTCATTCACTGCTGACAACTGTACAAGAAATGTTATAGACATAAATAATAAAAGTCACTACCACAAAACACAAGCAGTCGGAGATTGAAATTCTCTCAGCGATCCATTTCTGCTGCCTGGGAAACCACGTTAGATTTTTTCAACTCCAGATATAGCTGCTCCTGGATGATACAGTTCCAAAAGCTGTCACATCTGCCACTGAGCATGAGAAAAAAATCTCCCAGCCAGCAGATCCCAAGCCGGGGGAGGGATCAGCTGCGAAAGGAGGAGCAAAAAGAGGGAAGGGTCAGTCCCAGATGATGGAAAGGGGTGGGAAGATTAGGGATGGAAGAGAGGAAAGAGAAATTGGAGTTAGAAAAGGAAAAAGGCATGACTGGGAGACAGGCAGCCGAAGGAGCAGAGAGACACAGAAAATATTCAACCCTGATGAAAAAAAGTCAATGAATGTTATCAGGAATGGCTCATTGCAGTGCAAGAGTTCAAATACTCAGACAAATAAGCTGACATGCTTTGTTATTTAATCTGACTCACCTTCACCCTATACAAATATAATTATATAACCTGTTAGCGTATATACGCTGTACGTAACTATGTTCATACACTCTCACACATACACATGCTTGATGACAGCAGGACAACACAGAGCTACTTAGGTCTCACTTATATCATTTCCTGTTATAAATAAGCTTTCCTTTCCCTCCCCCTCTTTGCTGCAGCAACTGAAATCACTCCTCAGTGCTTACTCCACTGCTATCACAGATCTGGACACAGCTTGCTAAATTCCTCCCTCCCTGGACAAGAGATAACAGGCAGTGCCTGGGTTAAAGAAAAGCAGTTCCCATGGTTTCTAAATACTCCCCTAGCTGATACAACAACCTGCTCTGGCCAGCTATGAGAGGTGGGGGTGGGGTGGAAAAGGAGAAGGACTCTTCCTTGGGACTTGCACCATGCAGACTGAGTTCAGAGTCAGAAGATGAAGAAGATCCCAGAGAACTCACCAATTAAAAGGAAAAACATATTTCCATGCTCTGCTATACAGGTCACAGCCATTTCAAATTCAGTGCAAGCTAAATAGGCCATTATCAATGCACAGTGCCTGCATATATGCATATGTTCATGCATATGTATTTGTGAATATGCACACATGGTATTTCATGCATTTCAAACTTTCCAAAATCCTAATGTTTAGCCTCCTGAGGTTTCTGACATTATCATTATTTATAACAAGCCATCAGTGTTCATAGCATTTTGCAAAGAAAAATGACAGCCTCTTTCCCTGAGGAGCTTACAAATCTAAATGTGACTTTACACAGCAAGAAATAACAACAAAGGGTGGGCAGAAGGGAGTAAGAAAAGGAAAATTATCTGATATCTAAAACAGGATCCGAGTGCGTATAGCCCTGCTGCAATAACTCCTTCCATGTTCATCTGCAATACTAGTTTTAGCAATGCTGTTTTAGGTAGCTGCTTCCTTAAAGGAAGCATGGATGTCTGCCTTCTGTGCCATCACTACCCCTTTTTCAAGCCCTTTCCTTCCATTCCTCTCTCTGTCCCCCACCCCCAATAGTAAAGCTATATGTTAGAGTCAACCGATAGCATAGCAAACTGATATAATGCTCTAAATCCTGTGCAAACACACACGTGAGTGCACAGATTAATATTACATTAGAAATAAGCTTAGGGAGAGACATGTTTGTTATATTACTGGGTTTATTTTTGCCCAATGAGAAAAAGCACACAATCACTTAAGGTTTTTTGCACTGCCTCCAGGGAACAGGGTCTAAAGGCTATGGTACTCCCTCTTTCTCCCTTGCCCCATTTCTTTGCTCATAGGTTTTAGTTAGGACTAAAACTTGAAATTAAGCTCATTTTGGATGCTGCTCAGTGACATACTTCTAACTGTGTTTTAGCTATACTAAACCAAATTCATTCTGGGACATATGAAAGCACTTGCAAAGGGAAGACGTCTTGAACTTTCTGAAACCAGTACAGACACATATTGCAAATGCTTATGGGCTTGTCCCCTTGGTAAATAATACTCCTTTCTGTTACTGACAGTCTCCTAAAAATCCCTGCTAAAGCTACTATCTAAAGCTACTATCCCACTATGCCAGGCTCTATGAAGACAGTTCCCACCCTCCAGAGTTTTCATGTAAACAGAGAAAGGGAAAAGGGGGAAAAGGGGGGGAATTATTAACCTCATTTGCAGATGAGACAGAAAGAAATAACTATGCCGGTTTCTTCTAGGCTACCTCTAGACTAGCAAACATAGAAAAGCTTCCATGTATGTCTCCTGGATGCTTTTTAACTTCATATCAAGGCCAGATGCAGGCCCAACAGATCCTGCCTTCCACATTAAGAACACATGAGTGTGCAGCACGGGTGGAAGTCCAAGCATGCCCTGACCACATGTTTGATTGTGATACCATTAAGGAGGTCTAGACACCATGACTGAAACCAGCAGCACAGGCAGAGATCGCTCCAAACCTCAAGCCTTCATTGTAAGATTAGCCTCTTCCCCATTTATATTAGTTTTACAAAAGGGTTGCAGTTACTAAATACTACTGCAGTGCCAGGAGAAGGCTGCAACCTCATCCCATCCTCTTCACCCAAAGCCAATGACATGTGTGCTGCAGGTCGTAAGGCTGAGATATATGCCACTGTAATGTTTACGCCCCCTTTTCCTCACCTTCTGAACACTTGATGTGGCTATGTCCTGCACTGGATATACAAAGCCATACAGCACTGTATGCCCTTAACTCCTATCTTACATGCATGCTCTTCTGTTCCACGTGCAAAAGGGAACTGCATTGTTTCAAATGCTTTTACATGACAATATTTTGCCACAAAGGATGCATACAGGGTTAAAAACAAGAGGCTTTGTTTTAGTGTTAATCCACAAAATGAAAGCTTCAAGATTGGGGCGGGGGGAGGAGGGAGGAATTTGGGGCTTCATTCTCCACCATCTCCTGCGGCAGTTCGTAGATCCATTCAAAGTGAGCACAAAAACACTATCAAGATTAGCGTAAGAGCATTTTACACTATCTCTGCAAAAATTCACGTGAATAGCAATTGTTAAACATTAGATACAAGGTTATGTTGGGTCAAGCAAAAGGGGCCACATCTGGCACACTGGGTCACATGGCATAAAAAGAGCTAAGGCTACATATGGGGAACATGCTACTTTGAACGCAGCACTTTGAACACTGAGTGTCACATCCTGCAGCTCTCCTTGAGCTCTTCTTGAGCACTGTAACCTCTCTGTGGCCCTCCATGCCAAGTCATGAGTCACAGATCTGACTGCCTCGGGCACATCAGGTTACAGGTGGGAAGCTGTAGCTTTGGGCTGCAAATGTACATTATACAGACCTCACTGTAGGGAAGCATGAGCCAGGAGCCACGCAAGCCAAGCAACAGTCATATGCTCAGTAAGTAAGGCCAGTCGCTCGCAAGTGGACCTGCCCTAACAGAAGCACTGACAATCACGCACATCCTGAATCACAGGCCTCATTCCAGCAGCATGGCCAGGGGCTTGCAGAGACACTATAGTGATTCCCAGACAGCTCACTGGTATCAGGATGCAGGAGATTAGGGAGTAAGATTTTTTCCTACTGTTGTTTGGAAGAAAGTTATTTATGACCATCATGTTCTACCAAACAACAGTAGAAAAAAATCTTACTCCCTATTTATGACCATCTTGTTCTACCAAAGTGAGGTATATAAATATATAATTCCTGCCAACAGCCTACAAGGTAGATCAATTGTGTTATCTCTATGGGATAACTAATGGGAAAACTGTAGGCTAAAGCCAGTCTCTCCCTAAAACCTTCCCCTAAAACTTGCAGGGGACAGACTAGATTAAAGCCCACAGCTTGGCTGACTCAGTGCCTGACTACTGCCACTAGACAAAACCAACCTTTAGGAAAATTTAAACCATATTAGACCAAACTTCATGTCTAAGGGAGTATCAGCTATTCTGCTTACTTTGGAAAGAAAAATACACATGCCAAGAGTATGTGTGTTCACACAGCTCCCCAGAGGTTAAAATCTGCAGTGCACTCATAATGGAAGTAAATCTAAGTAACTTTCACTGTCTCAACTGTCCTCAAGAAGTTATAAAATAATCTAATTGCTCACACTATGAAATCAAATGGCTCATCCCTAGGGCAAATGTAATTTTGTCAGTTTTTTTTTTTTTTTTTTTTTTTTTCAAGGAGAACATACCATATATTATTCTGATTTGACTTCAGACGTGTGCTCTGCCGATCGATCTTTTTTTGAGGGAAACAGATTTTAGCTTTTAGTCTACCGTTACCCTATGTTCATCTTGCATTTTTATGGAAGTCAAATGGAAGATCTACCTCCAAAAACCAGCAATATCACTAACAATCAAATTCCATTGGTAACTAGAGTTGATGTTCTGCATATGTACAGACCCGATGTGCAACTCAGTGTTATGAGATCTCAACACAATGACTCTGTTGCTACCTCAAGAAACCTTGCCATGCAGTGCAGAACTCAGAACCTGAGCTTTTTTTTGTTTTTTTTTTTTTTTTTTTTGATTGTTTGTTTTTTTTGCAGCTGGCATTGGCTAGTGCAAGCCATTTTAAGCAGTTTGTTCAAAATGCTTAGCTGCTTATTTTATTCATGAATTCTCCTTGAGTAGGTTAGAGGAGGTAAAAACAGAAAAGTGCTCCTTTTTTCTGTTCTGAGACAGAACAGCCAGTCCTTTAGAGTGCTTCCCCTTCTTGTGAATGAAAATCATTTTGCAGCCAAAGTTCTGTTTTGCACTTCTTCAAGCTTTGGCGATAGAGTCCAGTATATACTTTCCAGGTACATGAGGACACACAAGACCATACTCAAACCCATCATGACAGGAACAACCCAAATACAGGGAAAAGACTGTCCACCTTGACGCATTTACTAATCCAGCAAACTATTTGCTGACAGCTCTTTGCACTATTTGATCAGCTGTTGTTGTTGCTAGATAAATAAACCATTGCTCATGCTTAACACGCAGGATGCCCAAACTAAGGTGCWGTTGAATATGAGAGTCAATATATAGTTTCATCATACTCTTGAGAAGGAAACTATTCAAGGGGAGAGGAACAGTGCCACACAACAGCATTCCTTTCCCCAGCAGCTCTGTAGGTGCTCAGTTTGCTTGAGCTTTACTAAAGAAGAACACTCAGAAAAGTGGCGGAAGACTCAGAAAACACATCTTACTTTACATACATTCCCCAGCCCCACCTGTAACTCACCAGCTATGAGCTTCTCTTCTAGTTTTTCAGTATTCTGTCCCCAAATACATTAAGCCATTAACAACCTGGCAAAGAAAAAAGCAAACGCATCAGAAAACATTAATGGACAGGACTACTTTCTACAGCTGTGAGATGAAACGCATGTTTGTATATGTTGGTTATCCTTGGCAAAAATAATTAAGAAGTAATGCCCAATAGTATTGGAGATAGTAACTTAAAATAGGAGATAAGCCATCTTTCACACAGTCGGGATACACCCCCATGTCCAAACACTCACACCCCCATACACACGAGTATTATAATATAATATTTCAGGTGATGTGCTGAAAGGATTTGGGCTAGCACAGCAACCGCAAGGTCAAGAATACAGACACGAGAGTGGTGAGTCAACTAGATTTCTTCGTAAGATATGGTGAGGGTCCTTGCAGATACGAGAGAATTCAGAGGAAATATTGCTAAGTCTTGCATAAAGGTAGTGAGCATGCATGTTCCTGACATGCTGTCTGCTTTCCCAAGCATCACCAGGGATAGCTTTTAACCCTTTACTCACCCTAATGTTTCAAGAGCATCACCCTGCAAGATTAAACCACACATTTTCCTCTCCCCATTCCTCGTTATCTTGTTTGTCAATAGGTTAAATTACCAGATCCCATGCACCACAGACCCATACCTGGCCCACCTAAAAGACACTGAAGAGCAAAAAGGCAAGATCTTACAGACAGCCCTGCTGCAACAATGCCAGTAGAGGACAACTCCAAGTGAGAAGAGAAAGAAAGGTCTGSAGGGAGACTCTCCCGCTGCCATGCAGTGAAGCTGATTGGAGGACAGTGTTGCTGGGCTATACAAGTAAATACAAAGTAAACTCCTTCCCAAAGGAATCCAGCTCCTGATTTTTCTCTTCCCTTCCATAACCATCCCTTGAGAGAAAAAAAATCGTATGTCCCCCACCCCAGACCATTCACCTCTCACATCACCCTATGCTGGCACTGCCAACACACATGTGATGGTCACACTAATTCTTGGCAGAGGCAAGGCTCTGTTCAGCAGGGAAGAGGTTAAGCCGGAGCAGCACAGCCACTGGGGAGCAGAGACATTAGTTTAAACTGACAAACCTAGTCCTCTGTAAACAGAGGAAACAAAATCCTGCACAGAGCTGCAGCCATTAGGACGATGCTGTTACTGCCTTACAGCAAGCCAGTCAGTTAATGCAGTCCCCAAATCTGCGGGATGGTGCTTACCCCAGACTCCTCATTGCTCCGTGACCAGAAATGACGTGGGACCACTCTGCCATGGGACTCTGCTGACACGCCGACAAACTTGGAAAGGAAAGACGACAGGAGAGAGCGGGAGAAAAAAAAGGGGTGGAGGCAAGTCTGACATGTTTGTGCAGTGCCAGGTTCACCCAAGCTGCTGAGTTTTATTTCAGGGTGTGGCAGTCAATGGGACACAGAAACACTCAGYGCTGGGAAGCCTCGGGTTTCTCTTCCAAGGAAGGCGACACACAGCAGAGCTTCTTGGAAAGGGAAGGAAGCCTACTCATCTCCTCTCCTTTAGGTCCCTGGAGGGGAAGGGAGAGAGAAAGTGCTCAGAGTCACACCTGGGCACTGAGGATCCGTGGGTCTCAAGCAGGACCCTTGGGGAGATCATCTCCTGTTTTCTTCCACCCCCTTCCCTGCTGGCCTATTAAAGCTCTGACTTACTTGTTAGCTTTTCTCTCTAGTCTCTACAGCCTTGGGGCCTACAGCTGCTGCAATTTCAAGTGAATCCTGACATCTCTGCCTGTCGCCTGGCTGCAGATTTTAGGACTTGCCATCAATTCCTTGTCATTCCTAGCGGAAAAGCTTCAAGTGCTAGCTACATGCCTGGCTGTAGGAGAAGTCACCAATTTATTTGCAGATGTGCAGCAGATGATTGGGTGCTTTTCCATTTCCCCTATCACTTGGTGTGAGTCCATGATGTGAGGTCTAGAGTCCAGCATCGCACTATAATCCTGTTGTGGTGCCTACGCTGTGCCTTGGAGTTTAGTGACTCTTGGAAACACACTTTTCCACACRTGGCTTGTGTTTGCTAGAACATTGGTTCCACCACTGCCCAACAGAGGCAGATGGGCATAGGTGGAAGAGGGTGGCACTGGAGGACACCACAGGGATTACAGACCAGGAGAGGTCAGGATTCACATCAGCAAACCCCACAACCATTTTTCCTCCTTTGCAAATAAGGACAATTCTTGGCCTCTCAGCCGTTAATAACAGACAGTGCTGGCTTAACTCCAAGATATTTTTAGGTCAAAAGAGCAGAGATAAATGTCAGTCTTAAAAACTCCTCTCCCCCACTATGCAGTTTATTTCCTATTTTCTGCATGTAAGTTTTGCTGAATTGTCCTTAAAATACCCAAATGTCATGCTACAAATAATCATTAGGCTGTTACGATTTCTGCTAAGAGTGGGTGTGACAGGCAGAAGTAGGCCAGCACAGTTACTTTTTAGCAATGTTGCCCCACTCCTGTTTATCTTCCTGCCTATTCATCCTGCCTKGTTGGGCTTCTGTGTCTTTGTACACCACCTGGTACCATAGATATGGTTGGAACATGCAGGGTCTAGAGTGATATTACAGAGTACGAACAAAACTGGGATTCATACAGAAAACATAATGAAAGCCCTTGCATTTCAGTTGATGGTCTCAGGCTTGTACTCCTCATTTCCAGACCTGCCAGTAGACTTGCGCAAGGCTGCTTCCTGAAAGTCCAGTCACTGCTTCTACATTTTACTGCAGGTCCTTGCCTGCCAGAGCCTGCCAAAGAGGTAGAGGTTTCCTGCCAGTTAACTCACAGCCACATCCCTAGGGGATAGGAAGTAAAGTTAGCCAGGTCCCTTTCTGTCTGGAGATTAGCTTGTCTCCTCCTTCAGGGCAGGTCCCATACATAGATGTACTCAAGAAAAAGGAAACTTTCACATTAATAGTAGTAAATAAAAGACTTTTAATAAAGAGAGAGGGACAGGACTTCTTCTCCAAAGACTGGAACTTGCAAGGCAGAAAAATCACTGTGGATGGCCAGAGATGAGGAAACTGAGCATGATCCTGCCTTTGGTAGGTGGGCAGGAAACATGACTGCGACATCAGTGGCATCTACTACATTTTCACTTTGCTGATGTACTAACCAGTGAGGAGCAGTCTGTAACTATAGCCCTGGGAGTGTCACAAGCAAATGTCATTTATAGTCTATAAGGAGTTACCCATGCTTGGAACTGCCTTTAGATTTGCATAAATGTTATATTACATAGGTTGACATGATAAGACAGTCTTCTAGAGCAATATAATTTCAGCCCGATTTTACTTGTCAAGACACAAGCTTGGATGAAACCAAAGCAGCTTTCAGTGGTGTGAATCCCAGCTGCCTACAATCTTAATGAAAAAATAGGACACCTTCCAGTCTTCCTATCCACAAGTTTGGTCCTAGCAGTCATGTGCACTTTGAAAGAAGATCTCCCAGTAAAAGCAATGAATCTCTAATTTTCCCCTTTAACATTTGTCCCTTTATTAAACATTTCACTATTCCTTCCTTGCCCACTGCTCCCTCTCTGCCTAGAGAATTGCACAAGATAATATAAATAATTATGCTCACACATTTTATAAACACACGTGCCACACAGTGCCTCCTACAGTTGCTCTATTAGTGTGCTTTTCACTCAGACCGTGACCGCAGTTCTGTCTTACCTATGGCAGCCATAATTTCCAAGCAAGTGCTGCAGGGTACATCATTGACTAAATCTTTGTGTCACAGACTGTTTTATCTAATTTATATATACAACAAGCAGCCATTCCACACCACACGCATGCATCCCTTCCCAGCCAGAAAGAGGAGCAAATTTCAGACCAGAATTACTGATCTCTCCTCTTTCCTCCATCTGTCCATCCATGTCCCTGTGTCAGGACAGCACCAACACCTCACTTCCAGCACTGCCAGCTGCAATACGTTCAATTTAGGCCTATTACATTTCCACTGGAGCAGAAATTTGTGAAAGAAACAAACTTTTCAGTGTTTTGTTATGCCAACAAGCAAGAGGAGGTACTTTTTAATCTTTAGAAAAACATACTAGAGGCAACAAGGCCAACTCTACCATATTGAGGGGGTTCCTCCCACCCAGCCAGGAAAAATGTGAGTACTTGGCCACTTTTGGGGGACTTGTGGGAACTAGGCAGGCTGTTAAGAACGATAACTCCTGCTTCAGTCAAGCTTCCAGGACAAGTCTAATGCCCAGACATGGTAAACTTGATCCATTCAGGAAAACCCAGTAAGAAATAAGGCAGTCCCATCCACAGAGTTAGGCTGTGGTTTGAAGCTGAGCCTGCTACCAGGGCTCCTTTGAGCTCTGGAATCTGCTAGGGAGGCATAAATACACTTCCATCAAAGAGCTGCGGCTCCCCTTCTCTTTCATGAGTCTTGAAATCCAGAGTAAACTGGGCAAGGAAGTGTAAAATCGGGCCAACAACTGAGACAAGAGAGAAAGGATGTGTTGCAAATTCATGTAGCATTGGCTGTTGAAATCTGCCAGTCTCATAATCAACACATGAGGTTAGCCAGGACTGGAGGTAAGGAGGGAACGATCCAGAGGCAGTTTCATTTTAAGTAAGCGCTCATCATTTAGGCACTTTTCCCCAAGGCTTTGACAGAAAAAGGCAGCAAAATCTCAGGAGAGCACTATTGTGATGGCCTGGATTGCTTGCTCATACGCGAGGGCTATCTCCTGCCTAATGTGTACTGCTGACATTATACAGGTAGAGCCCTGGAGACCCCAGTAGAACGGGGCCTTATCCGTGTTCACACAGCATAAGCTCATTCAGTGGGCTTGTAAATGTCCCCAAACACTGATGATCTAATCCAGTTTCCATTTCTTTGGCCTAATTCAAAACAAAACACAGAGGCACAAGAGCTAAAGGATTGGAGGTTGTTTTAGTTCAGCGCGAGTTCATCATCTCTGCCAGAGGACTGCATGCTGTTTATAGATCAGCACGTATCCCCATGCTCAAATCTGCCACAGCAGCATGGGACTTGGAGTCCCTCTTCACCATCTGCACACCGCCAAATACGAGGCATGCTGGGTCGCATGAAAGAAGAGATCTGCTCTAAACTCTCACCATCTTTAACACAGAATCTCCAGCAGGTCTTTCAGGGCTAAGCAATGCTGGCGTTGCTGCAAAGCATAGCTGGCAAGGAAGTGGCATGGGTGCCTGTAACTTTGGCCAGACTGAGAACTTTAGGTTGGGGCAGCAACAGGCAAGAAAGCAGCAGACTCTTTTTTAAAAAATTAACTGCCGCTTTGATTAGCCATTGAAACTAAAGCTCAAGAGGATCATCTGAACTCAGCACACATTATTTTGCTACTGGTAAAATTCCTGTGGCTTGATAGACATTCCCTGCAGATAATATCAATAAAGCTTGGATCACAGTCATGTCATACTTCTTCCACAAGTTTTACTTGCAAAAATTCACAGGCTTATTAGATTATAATAGAAGTAACGTCACGCTCCACCAGGCAAGTCTGTGCCACACTGTACAAAAAGTATATCTGCTGCTTCCCACAGAAGTCAGGATGATCAGTCTTGCAATGCCAGTATTGCAGCAGAAAGTCACCAAAAAAAAAAGCCTACATTTTTCATAGACTCCCCAGGTGACCCTGGAAAAGTTGTTTTACGTACTAGTAAAATGATGGTGACAATGCTTAACTCAGGCAGAAAGAAGGCAGCTTAATCCGTTGCTTTTTTCAAGCATGCCAAGATCCCTAAAGATGCTATAGAAATGCAGAGCGAAATCCCTAGCTGACATAAGAGGAATGCAAGCTATAGCTTCTGTTTAGAATAACTAGGTCAGTGAGCTATAGCAAAAGCATTAAGCAGAATTTAGAGAATTCCTAGTTGCCAGAGAAATGGTAGCAGAAGTCTCTGCTCTTATCAGTCACTCTCTCTCTACCTCCAGGTACATTCAAACCAACTCTTAAGAAGGGAGACTAGAACAATATGAGCTCTGGAGCTTATGCTTGTCAAATCCAGCCACATGGCTCAGTGTACAGCACTGGAGGCTCCCAGTGCGCTTGCTGCCTTGTGGAGGCAGAGAACAGCTACCCTTGCAAACACCACAGCCTTAAGCAGCTCAATGCATGCACCTCAGCGTAGAGAGCTACACTGTTAAACCCGGACCAGGGGCTGGGGATCACAGTCACACTCCCAGCAGTGGCTACCCTTCAGCAAGTGCGGGAGGGTACATTTGTCTTGCTTTCTGCTGCAGTGATGGATGGGCTGCTTATCTTGGGTAAGGCTAATAGAGGCAGAGAACAGCTGTTTGAATGCAATAGGAAAAAAGAAGAGGGGAAGAGTTGACTATTGCAATGGGGACAAGTCTCTAAAACTTAACTCAAATCCCTCCAGTTTTTGAAGCTGGATTGAGTAATAGCTTTCTTCTTGGTTTTTTTATACACCTGCATGCCTTTCATTCATGTGCTTGCACTGCATCTCCCTTAGTTGTGCTGGTACAACTGTACAGCTGCACATGGACCATACTTTAAAACTGCTGAGCATAGATACTTGCATTAAAAACTTTCTGTTTTTAGTGGGGAGGAAGGGGATTGGTCAAATCCAATTAGTTAATTTTTTAATTAAAATATATTTTTAAACTCAGATTATTTCAACAGCCCAGTGTGTCCAGCCACACAGTCATGTCAGCACATCTCAGAAGCCAGTAACCCATAGTGCTGGAACTGGGCCTTTATGAACTTGTTTTGCCAATGGAGCATGTCATCATACTGTGCCCTGAATCTGCCTTATACCATGAACTGTGAGTGCACTGCAGTCCACAGGATGATTTGCAAAGGATTAATAGCTTGTAACCACTTCTTATAGATCTGCTTATATAGTGTATAGAAATAGGAGTTGTGACATCCTCATTTTGTGTTGTGATTGCTACAACAGAACTCCAATTTGGAAAAAGTTGCTACTTGATGCTTCCCCTAAAAGTGATTCTTGGTCTTTCCCACTAGTCCTGCTAGTTGTTGTCTGATCCCACAATAAGAAACTGAAGTGTGCACACAACCGGATAATGCAAGTTACAAAGGATTCAAACATGTTGCCTGTATCTGGCATTGTAAGAATTGTAATTTTATACCAAAACCATAATACATTACTACATACAGGTTGTCCAGAGAGGTTGTAGAGTCTCCTTCTCTGGAGATATTCAAAGCCTGCCTGGATGCAACCCCGTCTAACATGCTCTAGGTGACCCTGCTTGAGCAGGGGGGGGTTGGACTAGATGATCTCCAGAGGTCCCTTCCAACCTTACTGATTCTGTGATTCTACTAATGGAACCCAAGTAGAACACACTCGCACAGCCTACTTGACCGCATGGACCTGCTGGCTGTGACCATAACAAATGTCCTTCCTTTGGAACGAGTCTAGACCCTGCTGGTCAGTGGAAGGAGTGAAACCAAGGAGGAAGAACTGAAACAATCATTTTCAAGATAATATCGGAAAWTAATCATGCATGTGTGTGTGTATATTTGTGTACACATGTGCACGCACACATGTATGTGTGTGTATATTTGTATGGTTGAAAGATACACCCAGATTTAGAACAAAGAAATGAAAGCAAGGAGCAACATCAGACATAGCCGTATAAGTTATAAATCAAGTGTTATCCCTCCTCTTTTGCTGACCTAGAGGTTCTGAAGATGGCATCATAAGAAGGAAAAAATACCTGTTAGCCCCCTATTTAACCACCATTTATCAAAGTACTAATTCCAAAAATATATTTCTTGTGCATGTGCTCTCTGAAGTACCAAACAAATTCTATAAATAAATTTAGAGAAATGCATTCAAATAAGAAAGCATCAACTTAGCTCAATTCTGCTTGTGACTGTTAAAAAACAGATGCTCACTAAGACTTACAATGAGCCTCTTCTTGTTTTGTTCTGCAGAATTATCATGGAGAATTCAAAGCTAGGTTAACAGTTATGCCCAAGTGCTCAGGTAAAGATTCCTTGTAGAAATATTTGGGTAGTTATCTGGCAAATTCTTTCATTTCCTTTTTCAATAAATAGCAATCATCTCAGTCCAAGAACAACCACAATCCATTATGAAGGTGATCACAGACAACAAATTACAAGTAGCCAGACAATTTAGGTAAGCAAGTGGAAAACGACCCTTAGTTCCAAGGGACTATTTTGGAAACGTGCTTTTAAATGATATAGAAATAAATGACAGTGTTCTTTAAATAAGTTATTGGTTCAGCTTTATGTCACTCAAGCTAGTATTTTGCAGAAGCTTAGGGAGAACATGTTTAGAGCTTGAAAGAGAATACAAAAGTTCAAAAAAGCTTTAAAGTTCATGATTTGGAATCAAGCAGTAGAATTAGTATTTTTTTTCTTCTGCTAAAGCCCAGCAGCGCATATTTTACAAAAGAAGTATTAGAAATTAGGAAGCTTCTTCAGTAGACGTCATGAACAAGAGTGTCTTGTACTAACATAACCCTATGTCTGATGAGGTGATACAAGATCTAACAACTTGTAATGTTACATTATACATTCAGATTTCTAATAAAATATACAGAACATGCCTCTGTTACTTTGTGGCCCAAATATTCCGCAACATCATCGAGGTTTGCAGTCTGACTTTCCACACCTATCAAATTAATTGTGTGTGCTCCCAAACTGGACAGCTTACTGTAGCACGAACAGTTCAAGGATGACTTGCCACAAGATATTTCTTTCCAGAGTCAGCTATTACATCTGTTGTTCAGATCCAATCCAAAGACCATTGAAATCAAAAATTTTTTTTTAATTGACTTCTGTAAGTGCTAGAACGATACTTATTCCAAGCCGGATATGACAAAGAAGAAGTCAATTTCTAACATTGTTGTATACGTTTATGTACTTTCTTGGACAAGGGCCAAAGTACTCATCATAAAGTATAATACCCTACTTAATTCTTCCAGAAGCCAATCATAAGGCTACTACAAATTTCAGTGAGGAATGATTCAGGACCCAGATGATTTTTAAAGGTAAATTGTCCTTATTTTAAGCTGTGTGTGGTGTCTTCTGGCCACTACATATCATCATAGAATGGTAGGGTTGGAAGGGAGCTCTGGAGATCATCTAGTCCAACCCTCAGTGTAGCCCATACRGGGATTGAACCAATGACCTTGGCCTTAGCAGCACTACGCTCTAACCAACTGAGCTAAACCCACCCCAATATTCACACCTCTGTGCCTGGTCCAGATTAAGAAAAGTCTATTACTTCTGTTCTCTTCCTCATGTAAACACAGCTTTTCAGCTCTGCTGTAAAATACCCTCAGCTTCTGCTACAGTCACAGCCTTGAGAGAAGACTCAGGCTGATGCAGGTGAGAGAAAACTGTACCTGCAACCCAGCAGGGCAGTGGCCTGATCCGTACTTTTTCTTACAAACACAAATAAGGCTCAGCAGCCTATTTTGTACTGTTTTCAGGGTGCAATAATAGGATCAAACTCAGAATAGACTAGTAAGTGAGATCTGTTTTCCTCTCAATGAAAAAGGCAACAGAGGAGAAGAAAAAAAAAAATATATAGTAGCTTACAAGGCACTGGGCATCACAGGGAGGAAATTTGGAAAACTAGGCCATCCACAAGACAGCATAGATGTTACAGACAGGCCAGTTTAACCAGAATCTCAGGGGAAAAAACAACTGAGCTCAGAGACATCAAGTTGACATTATCAGCTTGCAGAGACACCTGTCTCTGCTGAAATGTTTGCWTTCTAGTTTGAAAGAGCACATTCCATTTTAAGAAAGAAAATGCCTTTGTATACCATGGTGTATTAAGCATCTTCCTATCAACAGGATACCTGTCCCTGGCTAAAGGATGCTGACTCCAGAGCCTCAGTGGGGTCTTCACTAGTACTGACACTGCTCAGGGCTGTACTTTGGCTACAGCCTGACTCTTCCAAACAGACTGCAGGTCACCTCCCCTATCCGCCATAAAACCACAATCTCCTTATTCTTTCCTTTGATTAAACTTGTTTTTTGGGGCTGTGGTTGTTTGCTGCCAAAGACTGCTGTTGCAAATGGCAAATAGTCTTTGAGATTCATGGGACCTTACCCCTCTCCCTTGGCAAGCCGCAGGAAAAAAAAAACTCACATCACTGAACTTTTTCCAAAGTGATCTTTGGTTTCAGCATCACTGCTCATTGCTAGTCTTTAGCAAGTCCAGAGAAACACAAATTCCTGTTAGAGACTTTAGCCTTTGGAAATTATGCAACTAAGATGTCTACAGCAGAATGGGGTAGTCTCTGTAAACWAGAAAGCTGTTCAGTTGCTAAAACACTGTTTGGAGGCTTTCTTGGGCAGTGRTGAGGAGGAAAAGGAAAGGGCAAAAGAGAGCACTTCTATTAACTGCTTTTCTGGTCTCCAAGCACCCAGGATCTTCTCTCACTCTCCTGCTCTGGGCAGCAGCAGTTCTAATTCCCATGTGCCAGTAACTATGTTCTTTGTTAAATATCCTGCTTATGCTTTTTTTTTTTTTTTTTTTTTTTTTTTTTTTTTTTTTTGAATATAACATGTTCTGCCTCCTTTGTCTGGTAAACAGATGGGCATCATAGAAATGAAAAAGCTGAAACAGAGTAGCAATAACTGAAATGTAGTATTATGCAAGTCAGCTGTGGAAAAAAATGTATTACACAGTTTACATAGTGTATTACAYAGTTGAAAATGGTTAATCAATTTATGCTGCTTACCTGCCTGGCCAAATTGGAATCACAGCTTGAGCAAGGGAGCGATAGAGCCCTGAAAGGCGTTAAGGATAAGAAGTGATGGCTGGGGGTAGGGGTGGAGGCAGCAAATAGGGAAACAAAAGGTGGTTTAATGCCCTTCCTTGCCTCCAGTTGCATGACACATGGCTCAGTTAACCTAGGTCAGGGCCTGAAATACTTATTTTTAATCCACCGAACACACGTGGACTGAGCAGTGGGAGTGCAAGCTTCTCCACAGCACACTTGTAACTTGCTTTCACTTGCTAAAGCAGAGGAGGAGCTCCATCTCCTGCCTCTCTCCTGAGATTGGGAAGACATCAGTAGCAGCACTGGGTTCRGTAATTCATATAGCTATACCTTGGAAAATAGTCTGAGAGCCCTAGGGATGTGATTTAACAGTTTTTTAGTCCCTTTTGACTTGAGCCACATTTGAACTTAACAGTGAAAAAAAATCTCTATCCTGTTACTATTCCTCTGAGCAATTGCACACACACCCCTTTTATTACATTAGTGCAATTTTTGTCTCCAACATTCCTCTGAGAGGAATTGCTCATGTCCTGCTATTATTTATTGTACCACTAAGTGCATGGGTTTTAGCAGTAGTTTTGATTAAATACCGATCCTCCTCCTCAATTAGGATCACCTTTATCTAATTTCTTGTGCTTTGTATTCTCTAGCGACATTGTTTGCTCCCTCCTGTTGGCTCTGGGTCTCTCAGGAACTGCAAAGACTTCTCTCCTGACAAATCTCATCAGCAAAAAGAAATATGAGATTTTATCAAAGTAAAGAACTATCACACAAAAGATAAWACAGTGCTCAGCACTGGTTATGCAGAATTTCAGTGGGTTTAAATTGGTGTCAAGTGACACTGCCAAAAAAGCAGCGCTTTCTATACCCCTGCTGCCACACTATCTGCTGCTCTGTTCTGTGTATCAGCCTACAGTATGTTGCTGCTACCGTCCCTATTTGGTTTCCTTGTTCTTTTGTAGTCCCCTTGCACATCTGTCTATAGCCTGCAGTCACCTTTACTGCCTTATTCTCTGTCTATCAGCTTGCATTTGCTACGTCTATCCACTCAGGATAGGTTTACTTTGGGAGTTTGTAGTAGGGTATGTCCACACACTGGGTAAATATCCCTTCAAAGTCTTTGTCCTTCCTGGATAGTGAATCAGATCACAATGTACTCTAGACTTCAAGTACACAGGACTCTTGCTGAAACYACCCTAGATTAGTGTTGTAGGAGTTATTCCTTCATTCCTGCTTCCCAAGGGTCACAGGCAGAACTTCTCCTGCCTGTGAAGTTGGCAGGAATTTCCTCATCTCAACAATTTCTACAAAGTGGAATCAAACTGCAGCAACATCATCCAACAGCACTAACTGCTCCAGCATCTGGCAAAGCCAGCTGTGGAGACAGCATCAAGTTATGMAATGATTCCTGGCACCAAACACCCTCTTGGCCTATCATTCCCACCCTCAGYATTGGGCACAAACCTCACCTAACTACTCCATAGCCCTCCCAGAGAACAACTTCGCCTCTGGGCAACACTCCTTTTTTTCACCATGACCAGGCCTAGGAAAGGGAAGGCAACAACTCACAACTCAGAGATCACTCTAATTTTTTTAMTTCTCAGGTTTGACAAAGCTTTTTCCTCCTTTTTAGCTCTAGGAACAGAAGCTTACTGATTATATTTACTTATGTAGACACAAGATGGTTTTGCTTTTTAAGAGCATATTTTAATCCTTGTCCAAGGGCAAAAATGGAATGTGTACAAGAATTAAGGTAATTAGTGTGTAAAAAGAAAGTTTAGACTCATACCTACTCTCTTGTCTGCACTTCCAGGTGCAGCAAATGTGGTCCTTAATGGCTCCAGCACCCTTACAGGATTCATGCACCACTGTATTTTAATTAAGGACTATAATTCATCCACCACAACCTAAGCATATAGGTCTCAGTCTGGAGGGTTCCCAGCCATGAGGGCTTTCAGGTTTTGGGTTATAATGGGGAAAAGAGGACACTTATGGTAAATATTTTTTTGAGGTTACTCTTCTTCCCCCCCCCCTCCAAAATCACCTCCATATATTCAAGATTTTTTTTTACTAGTTAAATGGGGCTTTTCAAATAAGTTGTTTGAAGCTGCAACAAGGAGCTCTCTGCTGTTTTCTGGCCTCTCCACAGATAGCTTCCAGCAGTGGTAAACTGGTTGTTCAAGTGTCATTCAGATAGTTTTTTTTTTCCTATTAAAGCACCCTATCTCTCTGCTCTTATTTCAATAGTACTTCTTCAAACCAAGCCTGTTAAAAACTTTTGAGATCAAGTTCCCAAGGCAGGAACTATCTTTATTTTACCTCTTACAGAGCAACACATATTTTATCAATGTTTGATGGCACTAAATAAATCAATAAACCATGAGCTCATGACTATTGACTAAATTTCATTTTCATTCATGTACGGTTTCTACAACACCCATCATTCTAGTATTTACAGAGTCAATGGCATTTATTCACCACTAGTATAAGAGCAGGCTAAAGGCAGATGTTAAAAGCCTTTCCTCCCCCCTCCCCCTTTTTGTGGCTTCAAACCTCAGAAAATAAATTCTCATTGGCTGATTTAACTTTCTAGCCTAAAAAGGGAGWGCCAGAGACAAAGATTTATCTCATTTCTAAACCTTGGGAAGGTAAGAAAATTTTAAGTCCTCTCACACCTGGTGTTCAGAATGCTGGAGTGTGTTGCCCCTTCTTTTTCCCCAATAGGAGTCTTACCTTGAAAAAAAAAGATCTCTGAGAAGCACTCCGGCAGCGAATTCAGTCCCTTCTTCCTTCTGACTGCAGGTCCCTGCTTGTCTTAAACACAGGAAACATCCCTTGCTTCAGGCAAAAATTCTCAGCAATTTCATCTTAAAGTCTCTTCAGAAAGATCCTGGTTCAGTGGCTAACACACCCACAAATACATCATGCTTGCAGCTGCTTACTCACCAGCACTACCCAAATGCCAGCTGCTGTGGAGGAGTACGTGAGAGTGCCAGACGCCCCCTCTTTCTGGCAGTCGGCAGAGRTCTTAGAAGAACACGCTGAAGGTAAAACAGCCTCGCACGCTGGGGACAGAAGAGCCAAAATCTTACAGCTAAAACCGATCAGGTCTCACTGTAGATGCGTGCTGTTATCAAGGTCTGTGAAGCACTGAATCAGTGTTTTCTGGGACTTTTTTTTATTGTGGGCTGATGCTATGAGCTAAGCAAAGAGGATGGGATTGTGCAGTGAGTGACGTTTTGCACAAAAGACAAGCAGGATTTCAATCAAGATTCTAATGTGTAAAGACTATACATGCATTTCCCCTCAGCTAAGCCTTTAAATTACGRAACGGCTGATCTATGCTTCACTCCATGGCGGAGAGGGAGTTAACAGCCATAACACAGCCTGATACTCTGAGATTCTCTGTTTATTCCTCTGTAGAGCACAGGAGTCTGTAAAGTGCAGACCAAGGCTGGCAAATATGGTGTCATATCCTTGCTCAGGCGAACCAAAGGGTTACTTATCAATCTGATAAGCATTCCCATGTCCTTCTCCGGATATAAGAACTCTACGGGGCTTATGCCGATCTTACACCGTTGGTCTATCTCCATGTCATGAAATTTCTAACATGCAAAATGTAACACCAGGTGGACACTTCTACAGRCTAAATTTCAGCAACAGATCTCATGGCACACTGCAGAAGGAAGGGATGCAGTTCAAAGGTTTTAGACACTACAGGGAGGTAAATTAGGGCAGGTTTTTAAGATGATTGGAGCGGTGACAGTTTACATTGGCTGAAAATCTGCAGATGGAACCATTATGTTCCTGCTACTTTAGTCCCAAACTGAACTCAGCAAAATCCAATTCTGTAATCGAGACAACAAGTGAAATAGCTTCCCTTCAGCACGACTAGTTTAGAAATCAAGTCAAAACCAGCAGGACTATCAGGGAGGCAATTAGATATTTTCTATAGGTAGCCAAGTAAAGAAGCCAATTATTTACAGTTTTCTAGTATGTCAATTTCTTTAGTATTTCCTGGACAATGTTCACAAATGAAAAGCTTTTTGCTTTTAGGTAAGGACATCATATCCAAGGGACAATTCGTTTTTCTCGCTATTAGCATTGCATTTTATTTCCTCACCTGGATAAACACAAGCACSTTTTTGTGAACATTAGGCAAGGAGAAAGCCTGCTGCTAATTCTTTTTCATCAGGGCCTGGGGAAACATGCAAGCTGTTGGGCAAAAGCTAGCAAACAAATAGAAAAGATGGGAGGGGGAGAAAAGGGGTGGGAGAGAATAACTCAGGAGTGAGTCAGTCATGCTTCTCCTGCTTAGTCACCTGTAGCGCTTCTTTCCACACACACCGGAGATGGAGAATAAGATGCATGCCTGCTTTCCACCCACTTGCTCCTCCTGACAAGCAGTCATAAAAAGGAGAGCTAGGGCAGAGTTTTCAGAGACARTCTTCACAGATGCAAGCTTTCCAGAGGAGCAGAGCTGACAGTAAGCCCATTTACTGATATTTCCCACCCCCTCCTGCCACCTCCTGCACAGAGTTATTTCTCAATTAAATCATCCTGAATCAACCTCTTCATTTGCTGCTTTAAGTTTCTCTGGTGGTGCCCTGCAATTTTGACATCGTAGGGAGTTGCCATGGAGAAGAGGGTGATGTCATTGACACAAAAAGCACTGAATTTACAAATACGATAGGAACAGAGCTATTTATAAAGAGCTGCTTTCCCCCCTCCCTCTCTTCGCTGGGGTAGGTGGAGGCAAAGGCAGCAGTTCCATTCTTGATGTTCCTGTCAACAAGCTTAAGAAATGAATTTTCTTGCTGGAAAATATTCTGAGCCCTTGAAATTGCTGAATGCTGTCAGTTTCTGGACTTCATTCATTAGAGCTGGATTTAGCTTTCTGGCTCATAGCTATTTTTGAAGTCATATAACATTTCGTATTTGTATAGTAACTTCTAGCCTGAAAAAATCCATGCAGCATTACTGAAATTCAGCCACTTCTGAAAAGAAGGACAATAGCATGTGATACAACTAGATGGACAGATATCCTCTTTTATGTGAAAGCTTCACACTGCTTTTCAGCACTTTGTATAACAGCTGTGACTGTTGTTTTTGCCCTGACCGTGTAGGGAGCTGTTGTATATTAATGCAATCTTTATGTAATAATCCATTCAATGCATATAAAAATTGCAAAGCACAGAAGAGACAGAGCAAGGGAAGTTGATTAATTTAGACATGAACAAAAATCATTTTAGTAAGCATTCAAAATAAATTGGAAAGAATAAAGAGTTTAAGAACATGACAGAAAACTATGATAGATGTCAAAGTAGTATTATTTACGTGCACAGCACYCAAAACATGCAACCATCCATTAAACTGAAATCTGATCCGACAGAATTATTTCACTGAGATACAGTTCAAGGTCCTAAATTCAGCTTTGAATTCTACCCACTCRAAAAATAGCTTAGTTCTCATTGGAAATCAACAGCAAGTACAACAATTACTCTCCAGTTTAAGCAAACAACAGCATCAGTCAGAGCAATGATTCCCCAATTTTAATCTCTGGATATTAAGTAATATCAAAAYCAAAATATATTCTGGTGAAATGTTACTGGTTACATTGTACATTTCAACTGCCCAGAGGTACYTCAAAGACAGCAGCAGCAGAAATTACTAGTCCAAATGGAGGTTAGGAAACCAGCAATTAAATGCATCAAAGCATCCGTTACTTTGCTTTTATGAACTTGTTCACAACGTTGAAGTACATTTTTTTAAAAAAAAAATCTATATATGAAAACACATATAAAATAGTTCCAAACAGGAAAAACATGTCTTTTAAGTGGTTTGTCCAGTATCACATACAAAGTTAGGAGAAATGCTGACAGTGGGAGGCAGGTCTTCAGTCTGGAATGCTGTTTGTCTTAGTAATACAAGTTTAACAAAACTACGACTGCTAGAAACATTAACAGGGCTTTCCCAAACACCCACAGATCCAACAGGTTGRCTTTTAGTTAAGGAAATAGCAGGAGGATTATGGAGAAGCATAGAGTTTGTTACCTCTCCTTTATAACAAGGCAGACTACTGGAACACCATTTCCAAATTTGCCCTCTCCTACTAGTGTGAATTTACTGGGGAAGTGAGGAGAACTGTAACTCTCGTCCATGAGCCTTATCCAACACAATATCTGTTCCTGATCAGATGATGCCCCCCCGCCCCATCCTTCCCCCTGCACCTATATTGCTATGCATCCACTTCTAGGAAGGATATTGATATATCAGGAAAGATCRGCCTGAAAGTCACAGGAATGTTTACAGAAGCAAAGAATATGCCATATTGTGAAAGACCACAGAAACTTAAGCTGCTCAGCTTGTAATAGGGAGAGTTATGAAGTGATTTTTTGCTTACAATCTAGAAGTACCTAGGTATAGAATCATAGAATGGGTAAGGTTGGAAGGGACCTCAGGAGATCATCTAGTCCGACCTCCCCGCTCAGCAGGGTCACCTAGAGCATGCTAGACAGGGTTGCATCCAGATGGGCCTTGAAGATCTCCAGAGAAGGAGACTCCACAACCTCTCCGGGCAAACTCTTCCAGTGCTCCGTCACTCTCACAGTGAAGAAATTCCTCCTCACATTCAGGCGGAACTTMYTGTGGTTCAATTTCTGCCCATTACACTTATTTTCATAAAAATCTCATCAGTTTAGTGGATAAGAAGTAGAAAACRTATTGATCTTGGTGCGTGAAGCACATGTGTAGCTGAAATGAATGCTCATAAACCAGGAGTGAGGAAGGCAGCTCCTGCATTCCATTGTGTGGCACTTACCTACTGACAGAGCTAAGAATAGGATTATACAGAATTTTCCATTGTTATCTAGCTCAGCAGGTGAAAAAACACACTTTCCCGGGAGATGAGGGGGAATAATATATTTTTTTTCAATCCTATAAAAATAGAATATTCTTATTACACATTCCCCATRTGTTAAACAAATGAGAGCCTATCTTTACAGCTGCCCGCACCAGTTTCTGTTTCAGCCTAGGCAAGACTGCTTTCAGCTGACATTTGTGTTTTACATCTGGATATAAAAATTGCTGYATTCAGTTGCACAGGATCTAAGCAATAGTTCCCAAGATATAAGTAAAAACATGGCATGCTTCACTAAAGCTATATAGAGAAAAGTTTTATATGACTCCCTCTGCAAACAAAGCAGGAGCAAAAGATCTTGGATTTAATTCCCTAACATATTTATCTTTTTGAACAGGATAGCAGCAGATGAAACCATGGGAAGAAACCAATGAAAGGATAAGTTGTAGCCAGGTCAGTTCATAATACAAGTAAAGAAATAATCCACTTTGGCTCTTCATAGCTCTTTATAGATACAGATCTAATGGTGTGGCAGAATGGTCTTTCCTGGCTCTATTTTGACAGGTCATCCAGGAAACACATCAGAAAGCCATTTCCAGCCACCACCAAATTTTGCAGATCTCTAACACTTCCTTTCCTACAAAAGGATTCCTGAGTGAATGATTACTTAAAGTATTATGCTACATCAAAATATATTGCTACTCTAGCTTCAAGAAAGGAACTATATAATTCAAGAGATACTAGAGAAGCATGCACCTAGAGAATTAAAAGCACTGAAAAAGCAAACAGAAGGTCAGCACAGAAAYTAAAGAGAAGGCTAACATTTGCCCTTTGCGAGCATTCTATCACTTAGCTGCTGATCCTGTTGCAAGGCTAAGAAGAGTTTGGCCCCATCCCCTTGACACCCTCCCTCCAGGTACTTGTACACATTGATAAGACCCTTCTTAGTCTTCTCTTCCCCAGGCTAAAGAGGCCCAGCTCTYGCAGCCGTTCCTCAGAGGGCAGATGCTCCAGCCCTCTGATCATCTTCGTAGCCCTGCGCTGGACTCTCTCCAGTAGCTCCATGTCTCTCTTGTACTCAGGAGCCCAGAACTGGACACAGGACTCGAGATGAGGCCTCACCAGGGCTCAGTAGAGGGGCACCTCTCTTGACCTGCTGGCAGAACTCTTCCTAAAGCACCCCACAATACCATTGGCCTTCCTGGCCACAAGGGCACMTTGCTGGCTCATAGTCAATTTGTTGTTCACCAGCACTCCTAGGTCCTTTTCTGCAGAGCTCCTAGCCTGTACTGGCGCATGGAGTTATTCCTCCCTAGGTGCAGGACTCTGCACTTGCCCTTGTTGAACCTCAGGAGGTTCCTCTCTGCCCAGCTCTCCAGCCTGTCCAGGTCTCTCTGAATGGCAGCRCAGCCCTCARGTGTRTCAGCCACTCCTCCCAGCTTGGTATCATCAGCAAACTTGCTGAGGAGACACTCTGTCCCTTCATCCAGGTCACTGAGGAATAAGTCGAACAGGATGGAACCCAGTACTGAGCCCTAGGGAACTGGAGTTCCCCAGGGTTCCTGCTTTACAAACCACACATCCTTACCAGTTGGGAGCTATGGGATCAATAATTCAAAAGCTTTGGATAGGAGTTAGGACAAAAAGAGAGTAAGGGTCAAATATTTATAGAGCCAACAAAAGGAACCAGGTTCTTCCCAAAGCCTACTRAGTGACCTCAGCATTACATTCTAGTTTAATAATTTAAAATGTTTTTAATCAGACAAAGAAATAATGGAAATGAAACCTCCTTACTTCTAAGTTTTCTGAAACATGGCATTCTGCTAGATGAATCAAGCAGAGAGGGGAAATGAGTGTAAAGTAGCATGGACCCAGAGAATGAAACAGCTAAAAGAGCTTCAGCCTTCCTTCAGCAATCTTTAAGGGCAATCTTTCTGAGTGCACGCACTTTAGTGTAACTGCAGTGCCCATAGCCCAGGGCTAAATGACAAGACTCTAACCACCAATTCTCAAGAGCACAGCCAGATAAATCACTTAGAATACAAACACTGAGCTTTTGTACACCTAAGCATCACTGGGGAATTTCCTAGTGCAAAGCACAAAGTGTAACTCCTCAGAAGTTAGAGTTTAGCCCACAGCTATTTTGGAACATTAATTATTTGGGAAATCAGCAGCAGCACAGAGAAAAGATTTAGCATTGTTTATTGATGCACATGTAGGAAACAATTTGTCTACTTTAAAAATATCCATACATTTTATAAACTAAAAAAAATTGGATGTAACTCATGGTAGGTTATAGTAGAAAAAATTATCAAGTTTTAATTCTAATGAAAAGACTTCCTTGAAATGGAAAAGTGTTGATGATGTAATGAACTAAAGTAGAACTAATGTATGAAATCCACAATTTGGAAGACTAGTCTACTTTCTGTAGCCAAACTGAATGACACATGAAATGTGAATTGACAATATCCTTCATAAAAAAAATAATTTTTATTCAATAATGCTTTCAATTTTAGATCATGATTTTGCTGTCTCTTCTCAACTCAGACAACAAAACTTCAGTGAGGCTGATGAACAGCCTGTTCCTTTTTTTTTTTTTTTTTTTTTTTTTTTTTTTTTTTTTTTTTTGTAAGACTATTACAATGTAGAGAAATTGATACATCCAATAGCTAGAAGATAATAGAAGTCAGCTCTCAAATTAATATAACGATATTAGGCACTGGAATAATTCAATATACTGAGATAATTTTGGAAAGTTTTGAACTCGGATTCAAATCTCAGTGTTCACAGTATCCAGAGTGCCACTTTCTGGGAGCAAAAGGAAACTTGCTCTTTAGAGAGCCATAAAAAGAAGAATTTCTGTGTCCAACCTGTGGGACCTGCTTACTGTGACCGCACTCTGGCCCTGCCCTGAATGTAGAGATAAGATCTTAGTGTCCACTATTTATGTCTATCACATGAAAGAGGAGCTCTGCTAGTCTGAAATACGAGGGGATCGATACTACTGTGCAGGCTAGATGTAGCCCTCAAGGTTTGGATTCTACCTGTGCCTAAAGTTTGACAAGTTCTTAAATGTTTTGCAGAAAGCAAGCCTGACAAGAGTCATAAACAGTTTTGCTTTGTCCCATACTATTTTTCCATCTAAATATAAGGCTGTTGGTTGAATCCCACCAAGTTACATTTATATGTTGCTGAATTTTTGTTCTCTTTTAACAGTTTTGATCACAGCATAGATCCATAACAAGTTATAAACAACAAAAATAATTTATATATATATATATATATATATAAAAATAAGCTCAATGACATCCTACCTTTGATTCTTGATCCCCCCTCCATTTCCACTTAATATAACACAGTAAGAATTATAATAATGTTCTCCACTATTTCTGCATCTAAGTAGAGAGACTATAGGAACAGAGGAAAGGAGTCGCCATGGGAATACATTGTTTCAAAGAACAAGTTAGGTAAAAACCTATCCTTTCTTCAACTCTTTGTCCATATAGATCTCTCTTTTCTTAACCATAAACAATCCCAGCTTGACAGTAGGATAGCCCAGGAGTCCTAGTCATTGCTACATTTTTAAGAATTACAGTGCCTTATCCTAGTAGAAGACAGTATAGGAGAGGATACCGTTAATTGTTGGATCCAGTTAACACTCTTGGCTGAAACAACACCTCTGTTAAAGGTTCTGGGGCAGAACAACAAAGAGACTGTATTTAGAAAATAGTTCAGAGAGAATTTCTTAAAGAACATAGGAATTACAATAAGGCTTTAGGACATAGAGGCTCCTAAATGAGAGGACAAAAGTGAATTTCCAGAAATCTTAAAACAACAACCACCATTTTGCAAGGAGGGCGAAGAACTCACCCTAAGAATCCCTCGAACTGCTGAAAAAACACCAGGCTACGATTATGACATAAGATTTCCTACACTTAGAAAGAGATACAGAGACCAGTAAGCCTGGCAGATGAGGAAGAAATCAATACTGGGGCAACAGGAGTAATATATTCAAAAATAATTCCAGTAGTCTAACAATAGACAAGCAATCCCAGTATTCCATAGTTCCAGGTAAGACCATCTATTCTGAGGGGCTAGTTACTGCACATAGGGCTCACCTGTGAAGTACATATTCCAGGGCAACCTGGAACTTCTCAAGAAATTCCAGGTTCTGCCTTGCTGGACCCTTGTCCTTTGCTGTAGCTTGCACAGAACCTCAGCTGTAGCACAAGCCTCGTGATTAACAAGAAAGAAGTGGGGGTAGGGTTGTCTCCTCTTTCTGCTTTCTGGCCAGACAGGGACAGACCTGAAGTTCTGAGTACTGCTGCTGACATACAAATCACGGGGGGAGGCGGACGGGGGGAGAGAAAGAAAACCGAGATTCAAGCCTGAGAASATCTACATGTATTCTCTAGCAGCCTCCCATGTTACAAATCACTTCCCTGATCTTTCCTGTCAAAGGCTTGTGCTGCTATTGAAACATCTTAGATGAGCAGACAAATGAGAAAAACATGCATGAGATTTAGCCTTCCTACTGCAGGTTACYCCAATAAGAGAAAGAAAGCACATCAACTGAACTGTAATATTATTCCAAGCACAACATACTTAACTACTGACACAATAGCCGAAGAGGAGAGTATTTTTGCTTTATTTCCAATTAGTATTATACATACAAAACTAATTTTATATACAAATAAAAAGCAGGCTAGGCAGGATTAGCAACATTCTCAGGCATCACAGATTTCTCCTCCCTACCCCCCAAATTAATGAATTTCATTAGAAAGTTCTTTAGGATTATTACTTTTCTGAGAGATTGAAATAGTACATCTACTTTTACAGTTCTGTTCCTCAYCTCACACATTTACCAAAAAAAAAGATGTCTTTCAATTCTGAAATTTAAGCATGTATTTGCCAAATTCACTAGGCATTTTAATTCAACTAATATTCACATTTGTAAGTATCAGACAACCTGTAGAGCTGKTGGATATAACACAAGCCAAGAAAACATTCTGCTGAAAACTTTTAGAGCAATTTACATAAGCAAGGTAGCCTTTCTTTTTTTTTTTTTTAATTAGGGCTTGAGTTTTTCAAATTAGATGATATAAGAGTAGAACTAAAGGCAAAACAAGTAGAATAGTTGTATTAGATTTCAAGTGTATAGTATTTCCCATATAATARCTCGCCACCTTTCTATTCAGATGCCAATGGTATTGCTTTCTAGTTAAGACAGACTGTAAAAAGAGTATTCAAGCATGAAAGTTATTTTTACTGAAAATGGTCAAACATATTTACTCTCAAATCAGGTCTGAAGTCTATTATTAATTAGCATTAGTAGGAATGAAGCAGTGTTTTGTAGGTAACAAACTGTCTGCCTCTGGCTTTGGCTGGGTTATTCCTAGTCACTTCTTGAATTGTTGTGTAAGAGACACTCATGGGCATCATAGGCCAAGATACTGTAGATCCAAATAGGACAGTCATGAAGGAGGAGACCAGCCATGCTCAAGAGATGCCTGGAGATCCAAACAGGCCTAATATTTGCAGAGAAAGCTTTAGCAAGTGCTTTAGTGAGATGAAGAGACGTGCCACAAATGGTAGAGGAAAACATGTCTGACGTCCAGAGCCTGTAAGTTCTAAGTAGTTTAGCACTAATACAATGATAGAACTGAAGGTAGTCCAAATTTTACATACTGTTTATTATATGAATAAGACCATACTAAAGTCAGTCAGTCAAAGGAATATAATGAATAATGATTGTATAAAGGTTTTGTTCCCTAAAACAATTGCAGATATACAGCAAGGATGTCTCAGAAAGTTTGCACTGATATGGAAAAGCAGGTCTATCAGCTCAAAGCATAGGGCAGAGCCTGGTGTGAGTGGAAGAACTGCAGCATTCTAACCAAGTACATAGGAACAAGAAGCAGAAGAGGAATGTGGCTGCAATCTCCCCCCCCCTCAACAGAAGTCTTTAACACCATACTAAAATGTTTCTCCTTTACAGCACTGGGGAAGAGAGCAGTTTCAATAATTTGCTAATTGTGATAGAGGTACTCATGTTATCTGGGATATACAGGCAGAGTAAGGAGGCATTCTCTCAGACAACTGATTCAGCATAGTCTTATTAGATGAAAAATTGCTAGCATGCTTTTTCCTCAGGAAGACAACAGAAGCCAGGTCAACGAGCAGTAATTACAGAGGCTTTCAGCCTTAAAGTAGGTTTCATAAAGGCAAATAAGTCGAGATTTGAGAAGCAAATTTCCTTTACTAAATTTCAACTAAGAGCTCTTATCTGTGCATTCAGAGGAAGCTTTTGAGAACAGTCTGAATAAGGACATTCTTACTTCAGGTTTACAAATGAGGTGAAGCGACTGTCCTTCTGCGCTATCTAGACAGCTGTCTTTTTCAGAAAAGTCCTTAGGATGACCAGATACCTTGCTCTGAAGGCCAGGTAGATTAGCAAGAAAACACCCACAAGAGTATTGCAGGATATAAACCTGAAAAGGCTGAAAATGAGACGACAATGRGCAAGAGCCCCCAGGCTTTGTCTAAAAATAAGTTCAAGACCATGGAAAGATGGTTTGAAATCCATTTTGCAAACAAACATGTAAGTCCTTCTGCTAGAGCTGACAGCATTTAACCCAGTGCATAGCTCCCAGCTGCCCTACCAGTGACCTTGCTCCAGACCCTCTGGCTGGGGAGGGGATGGGGGCCCGGGGGGGGAGGGGAAGGAAGGGGGAACAAAAATAGAAAACCACCCACACCGTTATTTCATCTACTTGCTCAATAAATGGTTACTTGATTACTTGTATTATGGAAAGCAGTATTTGAGGCATTACTGGCCAAAATTTCTTCATCAGCAGTATACACTAGGAAATATTAAAGCATGTCTATGAGTGCATTTAGCCAAGTTTCTGAATTACAAGAGGATGTAACCTTCATGAGGAGACTATAAAGCAAGTATTAGGCTCCTGGGAGAACAAGCGCACAAGTCAAAGCACTAGGATTATTATGCAGAAAGAGCAGGAAAGGAGAGGGTGACTTGTAACAAGTTAAAATCTGGAATTATGATTGGGAGTAGAATTTGGAGTTACGTAACACAAAGACAAAGGAGAATTAAGAGAACTACTATGACCAGAGAATTTGACCAAATGCAAAAAAAGAAATTTTAAAGTCAATTTAGTTTTACAGGAAGAATTACACACGATGCTGTCTTCTTCTCTCACATTCATACATCAGATGCTGTGAAGAAATCAATCACGAGTCTTCAAATTCCTCTACACTTAAGGTAGATCGCATCTTTGTTTTGGATCTTGTAAATTCTTAAATGCTTAATCCAGTYAGTAACTCTAGCACCCAAGGGAGTAAACAAAACATGTTAGCTTTTAGAAGCAAAACCATTAAGTATGCATCTTTTTCAGCATGACTTCATCTAGTTTTCCTATGACAATCTATGAGCATGTATTCCAAGTAGAAAAAAATCAAGTTGTGTTTAAACTGTGTCCAGAAAGTCTTGCAGAGTTATGAAAGCTGCTACCAAATGAGAGGTTTTGCTTCTAGCAGTCACAAAGAATTCCCAATCAGGCAGAAACACTCCACTGTAGACACTAATCAAGTCTTTTGCCTTGTTAAAGAACACTGTCAGATGACTTCAGAGTTGCTATCAAAACACAACTTTATTTAAACAATAATTAAAAGCAGTACTATAAACCAACTATACATAGGACAGACTTCAAATACTGCAGTATGAACTAGGTATTAAACATTAAGGAGCTATACAAAAAAAGGAAGGCAGGTAGTTACAACAGTCAGTTTTCTGTAGCAAGCCTCTGACACAGACTAGTTCACGTAGCAGGTGTAGGAAGCTATCTATGCACTGATACAACAATATAAGTGTCCTTCAGCAGGTCCCATACTGTAGAAAGAGCTACCATCATTGTTCATGCTTACATTTGTAAATAAGTTAACAACAAATTCCCCTATATAATACAAAACAGATTTGCAGATGCGTCCTTTATGAAGTCAGAGGAAGTTCTCCAAGAAGAAAGTTTCTCCCAGTGCTGCTAAGGATTCACAGAGACGTTCTTGGAAACGGCTGTCAAACATGTCACTTATTTCCTCTCTTAGCTCTCTGAGCAGAGGCACTGTGGACTTACCATCTGCATTCAAAATTCTCCCAAAAAGTTTACTCCAGAAATCACTGCCAGCAATCCTAAAAACAAACAATTGTTTTCAATGAAACAGTACAGCATACAGTACATGTCTGTTAAGACCTTTGTTTATATTCATCTCTCAACGCCCTTGGAAGACTTGGTCTAAAGCAGTATTTGCATTCGTGTGAATGACTGTGAAGGAAAAGTAAGAGTGGTTTTGCTGAAACATATAAGCACACACTCTTCTTTCTCCAGTAGTCTTCTGTGTAGCAACTAGACAGTCAGTTTCACAGGTCTATCAAAAACACTATGGCTGCACTGTTGCCTCTTGGCTCAATGTGAAGGACAACAGTGGTCAGGTACTAGAAAAGAGGTTTTTAGTAACTCATCTTAGTAACTCATCTAAGTTTTTGTTTTGAACCAACAAGTTGGCAGATTTATTTCACAAAAAAAAAAAAAAAAAAAAAAAGTTTGATATAAATCTTGAAGTACCGCTATTTGCAAGCTGAGTAGTTCACAGGCTGATATGAAAGAAAAGACATGAAAAAATATGAAAAACAAGTAGCTTACAGCCAGCCAGTCTGACTGTCCCCTTTTTTCCCCCCTCATGCATCAGTGTCTCCTGTAGACAACACTTCAAAGACAATCAAGAGCAATAAACACCMTGTCTCAAAGATATACCCAAATAACATGAACAAAAAGGTTAAATGGCTTATTAAATTCCAGAAAAATGKTTTTACAGCTAACCCTTTATTCTGCAGTCTTGCACTGAAGTCCATAGACTATGGTGCTTCAGATTACTGAAGAGCTTTTTACAATCACGGTAGGAGTTACCCAAAGCACAGGCTTTTCAATTTGTTGAAAAGTCAATGTAGGTGGCTGGCAAAACAGCAGCCATGGTCTCAGAAGAGACCTGGCTTGTACTGTTACACAAGTAACTCTTACATTTTCTAAAATAGTAGTCATACAGAGCACAACAGAAAACATGTGAGACTTCAGGCTATTTGTTTCACAGACCTAGTCAAGTAAGAAGTACAGCAGAGAAGTTTTCATGTTGTTAAGGATGTCTAAAAAGTTATCAGTGACTAAAATAGTTCTAAAAATTCTACATGCCAACTTACAGCTGCCTGCACAGATGGAGTTTCCTAAAACAGAGTGGTGAAAACAGGAACACTAAAAGACACCTCTGGAACTGAAAAAAAATCTGTAAGTCCATTTTCTAACAATAAAAACATGCTAGAACACCCTGCCCTTAAAAACAGATTGAAGTCAACCTTCAGCACTGAAAGATGAGCAAAGAMGTCTGACTGAAACTCACACTCTACCTTTCCAGAGCCTTAAAAAGTGTTAAATGTTTTGCATTAGTTCTGTTGCTTTTCAAGGGGGTTCTGCTYTGTGGTATTCCATGTGCCCTAGATGGCAACATTCATGTTTTATCTCATTGCTCTTGTACTTTGTTGGATTGCTATTAAGATTAGTAGAATATCTGGTAGGGCCACTATATTTAAGTTTAAATATTTAATGTTTATTAAAACTATTTTAAACTCTTTTAAGCCCTTTTCTAAGGTAATGAGGTCAAGGCTCCTGCATTCATGTAAGGTGCTTACATGAAAGCTGCCTTCTTTATATTTCTCACTCTCTAAATTCTCAGAACATTCTTCCRAGAAAGTAATCCTGTCAACATAATCCTCAGACTTTTCAAATTGCTTGTTAATTCTGCCCTATCTGCTAAAAGTTCTATAAGATCATTAGAAAAGAAGAGTAGAATCACTAAAAGCCACACCAAAATGTCCTTGGTCTTCACAGGACTTACAGGTCCTGCCACGCTTGGTTRCACTCAAAGGATAAAGCTCCAGATTAACCAAAATTTATCAACTGACTCTTCTCCCAGGGAAATGCTTMAACTGTGTTGCCCCTTCTGGAGGATGAAGGTTCCCTGCAGCAGGAAACCTGTTTGCCAGACATTACTTCAGAACATACTGAAAGCTTCAAATGMGCTAGAGAAAGAGTAAGTTAATAAGAGCCAAGCATACTGGAAGAGCTAAGTCTTAATGCACGACTTTTGGCAAAGACAACAGATTCAGTGCAAATTCTTTATTCCTGCAAAATGAAATATCCATTTTATGAGACTGATGTCACACTTCGGTATAACATGCATAATCAGAGCACCTATATTAAAGTTTTCTGGAATTCCCAATATTGAAAAATAAGTGTAGAAGATCAGTAATGACAAATCGCATTCTCAGCAGTAAGGTAGAAAAAAAAGATGGAAAATAGAAATCCCTTGCTTGTATTTGCACTTCCAACTCTGAGACATAAACAGATGTACCCAACCGAGAGATGATCCATTGCACCCCACTTCCAGTCCCCAGTGTTCTGGGACCACCTGACCCCTCCTCCTCCAAAGTTTCTATCCACTTCACAACTCTCATCCTCAATCCTACCCAAATCTCCTCCTAAATTTTACCTCCTTGCAGAAACAGAATCTTTTTCCTTRAACACTGTCACCAACCTTGACTCAAATTCCTTTCCAACTGACCTCTCCTCCCATAACGGTCAGCCCTATCCTTCTGAACTCAAAACCTCTGCTACTCAGCTCTTCCTGCTCCAGTTATTCAGAGAGTTGTGGTTATTTTTCTTTCATACCTACACCCTGATCCGTCCCTAACACTATACTTGTTCTCCAACTAAGCCCTTGTTTGGCTTCATCTGCTGCAAGTCAGTTTCTTCTCTGGTAAAATAAAAATAAGGCAAACAAAAACTCAAAAAAACCCCACACAGATAGCAACACTTTCTAGTAAGTTATCCCAACAGAGTACTGGAAAAAAAATGGACATGTCCTGATAAAAATGAATGTATAGCCCTGTTTTTCAGAGCAGGTCAGATCTCCTTAGCTCAAGAACAAGAGTATATCTGTCAGTACAGAGTAAAAGCCAGTCTGCATTGATGATTTAGCCATTAATTGCTTTTTAGTATTTCTAAAACTAAGGCAGTAAGATACATATTTACYGCCAATAAGTATAGATATACTTATCTATAAATACTATATACTATAAATTAGTGGTATCCTTCTCATTAGGAAAGAAGGACCCTTAACGATTTTTTCTTTGCAGCCAATAAGTTGATCTGAAGAATAAAAAGCTTCAGGGTATGGTATACAATACATAATGAGTACTCAGTAAAAGCCTGTTAGAACCTTGTAAATATTGGTATCAAACATGCAAAGTAAAGAAAAATCATYTCCACTCATGTACAACTCAGGAAGATAAGTTTTGGGTCCCCCCACCTCTACCCCCAAGGTTGAATACAACAAACATGAGAGGCATAAGCAATTTGGGTTGCTAGGTAACTGGACAATTCCCATACTGGTAGCACATTCTCTTTAATAATGGTTATAGAGAACTATATCCACACACTGAATGTAGCTAATATACCATGATCCTGAATGCAGATAGCTTTCCATAAGGATATTCCAGAGCACTCTGCTTATGATACAAACTCTACTTGAGAGCTAAGGCAGAAAAACTCTGCAAGGTGTGACTGATGAGACTAACAGGTATCTGCTTTAAGAACAAAGGGTAGATGAACGCAGAGTAGTCTTGTAGCCAAAACATGTGGCTAGAAGACAGCTGTAGTAGAAAGCAGTAACTGAGGACTAAYACCACATCCAAAAAACAGTAGTTGCCCATGCAGCTTAAAACCTATATGCACAAGTTATATTAATAATWAAATAAATTATACTGTTTCTGCAACAGTTAAGCCTGGCATCAGTGTCTTACTAGCGCTGTAATAAAGCCTAGAACAAAAGAGCAAAAAGTCCAAAGAATCTCCAGATTTAAAGCAACATGTTCTCATAATTTCTTTCTCACCAACCACGCACATATAAAGCTTCTCCAAGCTTGAACTATCAAGTCAAAAGAKAGACAAAGGCAGTCTGGTCTAAAATGAAAGAAAAATATCCGAAATTCATCTTAACTGCTCTGTAAGGCTCATTCAGCATAGAACAGTCTCAAACATAGCACACAGAACAYGTTTGAGTATGTTAATTACAGTACTTAGTTTTGTATGGTATTTAATGTGTTACAGTACTCAGTGTTTGAGTACAGAGTACTCAAAGTATAGTACTAAGTACTATAACTTTTGAAGTTACTGGACTTGCTCCTTGTAATCCTCCACAGATTACAGTGGTGTTTTTGCCAAGGGCGTAAATTCTGTGCTTTAAGCTTTGAAGATAGTACTAGTGTAAAGAAAATGAAGGAAGTTAGAAGAATCTTGTTCCTTCCCACACCCTTCCCTTCAGCACCCTCTGAAAAAGGACTTACTTGGACATATTTTGCCTGATTTTCCAGGTGAAATTCTCCTGATAGACCTGGACATGATCCCCAAATAGCATCAAATGGACTATATCTGCAATGCCAACCAAGTCTACCTGCAACCACAATAAACATCAGAAAGTTGAACTTCTGTTGATTTCTGCAGTCCAGTATAAATTTCATACATTGGTGTTTGCATCAAAATCTTCCAGAAAGCTACTAAAGAAAAAGAGTGCAAAAAGGAAGATTTTGGTCTTGTTATAAGTTCCTAAGTAAGTACAGCAGTCATGGAAACACAGCAAATCAAGAACAATGCTGCTAGTCGTCTCAAATGCAAAATGWGTAGTTAGATGAAAAGCTAAGATATCTAGCTAAATATAGACTCACCTGATAAGGAAAAGAACTTTTTGTCAGGAGCTGTTGTCCATAAGGTGTCTGAGCTATTGGAAAGCTGTCGGACAAACTTACTCCTGACTGCAGTCTCAGATCTAGACTATGAGAGAAATCCACTATCTTCAGAGCACTAGTCATCTCATTATTAGCAAATGGATCACAGATCCTGTGTAAAGAAAACAAATAATGGGTAAGACAAGCCACTAACTTTTTGTTTTTGAACTGAGTAGTGAAGAGGAGTCTAAGCTATGTCAATGCTCCCCTCTGATGGTTAGCTTAAGAACTGCTACTAAAACAACTTCACCTAGATATAAGGGGAGCCAAGGGGCAGACTGAAGCTTAGAGGCGGCTATGGGAAATAAAGGGTTAAAGATAATATTGTTTTGACATCTGTCAATCACCAAAAACACAGCTGGTAGAATAGTAGAGGGATAGGGTAGTGGTTATCACATCTGCTTTACACATTGGAGGTCTTGTGTTCAGCCCCAGTGGAACCAGCACCAGGACATTTTTGGGAGGTTGGACTAGATGACCTCCAGAGGTCCCTTCCAACCTTACTGATTCTGTGATTCTGTGAAAATAGAGTTGTGTTTACCTTACTCTCCCCTTGCCCCCCACCAAAGATCTCAGAATACTTTATCCATAAAAGAATTAAGCTTCATAAAACTGTACTAAACCTTCCCTATTCTACATATTAGGGAGAACCRCAAAGACGGGGTGGCAGGAAAAGAAGAGCATTTGGATGGATGACAGAACATACTGCAAAGCCAACWATATAAACAGCTCAGGATTCTTCCTACAGTACCTCTGTGCGATAAGTCTGCTTTGTACTTTGACCTCATTTATTTATACTAAGGATTTGTCCTAGGATTGTTTCTGCTATCCAAGGGAAAAGACAAAGTGGGAGTGGAGGGAATTCACTATACTAAATTTTTGACACCCAAAGTTGGGTTTGCATTTGCCACAAGAAAACCAAACAGTAGACCTCTAATCCTCTGGCCATCAAGCTAGATTCACATTTCTTAGATGACTGTAGGTTAAAAGTAAGTTTAAAGTCAATCTTTGGACATGTCCTTGAAGACTAAAAATAACTTCACTGAATTTCTTCTAATGGAAGTGTATCTGATGCTAGATTATTAGACATTCCAAAGCTAATATCATCCAATACTTAGTTCATAGACTAATATTCTGAAGAATATGTGACTTCATTAACATAGTTTGGAGAAGAGCTTAAAAAACCTGGATCTATTCATCAAGTTATAAGCTGAACTGTAGTGGGAAGGCAAGCCATCTATTTAGTAACTGGAATATGCAGGCACTCTCATTTGCCCTTCAAATCTTCTAACCTCTTATTTTTCAGATATTTAAGACTAAAAGCAAGTTACTAGTATCTAGTTAGCTGTCCAATACATTTGCTAGTGTTTTCAAATTTCTTTGTTTAACGTAACACACATTTTACATCAGCATTATATAATATACTTTTTTACAGAAAAGAAAAAGATTCCCAAGCAAAATGTTTTCACTGCTTTCAGAATATATCACAGCCTAGCCACATCTCTGATCCAAAGAACATGAACTACAATATCAGGCCCTTGACCAAAAGAGAGAAGTTACAAAAGCACAAGAGCTGCATCTGAAACTTGAGTATAAAATGTCCTCCCATACTTATACAAAGAGACTAACCTGTCTCCCAGAAAGAATACCTCTGGATTCAAGTCTCCATGGATGATCTCTGCTTTGTGGAGCTTCTCTACCACACCCAGAAGATTGTAAACAACAAATATGATAACTTCCTCTGTGATGGCTTTACAGCCACGAATAACATCCTGAAAATAGAGAACAAAACATATCTATATACCATTCTACCTCAAATAAAATGGATTATTTACAGCTCACTTTTTTTCTGGTCAGTTGTACAGAGTCTTACCTTAAATTCAGTATATTCAGATTTTCCCCATGGTTACCCTACCAACCATAATTAAAACAACCATGAGCTCCTAGAGGATGCTACTATTCAGGGGTAGAGGAGAGAGGGGAAAAAGAATTCCACACATGAACACCCAACAGCCAGGAGGAAGAAACAGAACTTCAGTCAGAAGACTGAAATTACTATTTAATTTATATCCTCCCTATGCAACAATTCAGAAATGCGTTTGCCAGACTTTAAACAAATCCTTCAATGAGGTGCTGAATGCTGTGACTTTATGCGATGTCATGGTAGACTGGAAGTCTAGAAGATGCCGAGAGAAGCAATTAAGTTTTAGATGCAAACTCTGTTGTGGAACAGCATGCGGTTCTTGCTCATGTCATTTATCATTGTCATGAATAAACAAAGAGTGAAAAATGGATTTGTTAGGGCTGGTTTATGTGCTTCTCTGAGACCATCTAAGGCTATAATAAACAGTCCTAATATGCATTTAGGTTAAACAAAAAACAGGGGATCTAGACTACAGGATTAAACATGTGAAACCATCTCCAGGAATGACTAGCAAAACTTATTATTGGCACCTATGAAAGAGTTCATGTCTTCTACAACTGTACTTTTGCCATTTGTACTGACCCCAAGTGTGAAGCGATTTATATCCCTATGTAGAATAGCACAGCCATCTTGATACAAGAAACAGTTGCAGTTCTCACTGAAGCTTTGGTCAAAATCAATATTCAGACGCTCCTGTAATTGAACTGTGATATAAAAATCCCAAGGCACAGGCTGAGAATATACCTACAAGAAAGTACGAAGAACATTTATTTTTGGAATAAAGCAAAAAATGTTCATTTTCATATTCTTTTTTCTTTTGCCATTTTACTGTGGAACACATTTTCCACACTCAAAAACTCTTCATTTATATTGAGAATTAGAAAGTTTTTTGAATAGCTCAATTCATGCCCAAAATTAAGAAATTAACACCAAATTTACTGTATCGTAGGCTAAAATGGCTGATGGAAAACGGTTGATGAAAATTTAACATTTTACGTTTCATGTATAAACAACGTCATGTTACCTTTATTGCAAATCCCTTTGCATCCAGCTGGGGAAAGTTAGCTGGAACAGCAAAAAACATCTTGTACTCTTTGTTGGTCCAATATTCTCGTTTGATACAGTAAGTTTCATTTCCTGTTACAAAAGTTTACAATTACAACGTGTTACAGCAAATGTATGTGCTCAGACTATTGAAGTTACTCCTCAGCTCCCAGCAAAAAGTTTGTCAGAAGACTGAGTATGATATGCTCCAAACCAATTTAGAGCATCAAGAGATCCCTTACACTCTAGAAAGTCTGGAATACTTACCTAGTTCAAATTCTTTCTCAAAGACCATCACAGGCAGAGATCCATTCTCCAAATGAAAGTCTGAAGAAGCAGTCAATGATTCTGGCATAGGATCTAAGAGCTTCTTTCGCTGTTCATCACTCCCCAAAAACTGAGTTATGTCAGCACCTAGGAAGACAAGCATCAAAAAGATGAACTCAATCTAGATGCTGATGTTCTCTGTSAAATGATCATATCCAATGAAAAAAAGTGACATGGATATTGCAAACATTTAGCTGGATTTTATTCACATATTGATTTTCTGTATTACTTCTCAGCAAGTCTGTTAATCTCTTCGCAATAGTTTCTCATCCCATAAAGTGAAAACACGTATCTTTAAGACTATCCTGGAGTATCTCATCTTGAGGTCTCACCACTTATTCTATGAGAACTCTTGCAGAACTATTTTTCACAGAACAGACAAAACTATGAATTAGATAAGATACAGTACCTCTGCTTAGTCACAAGCTAAATCTAGTCTCAATTTTAAAAATTAACAATTCTATTTTTGATTTATTTCCAGATTAAATGATCAGTTTATGATTAACTGAAGGGTTTGGTTGAAATTAAACTTTTGAATACAGTAAGATATGTATGTATATATGAATAAATAAATAGATAAAAATAAAACCCCACAAATTTGGGCTCTGACTCTGCTGGTCATTGCAGCAATATGAAGTTAAAGGGTTTCACCTCTTAGAAGATATATAGGAAAACTAGATRTAGGTCTGGGTTTGTTCTCCTGCATAATAGGACAGGGAGGAAATCATTGAACAGATAACTTCATCTTTGTGAGACCCAAGATAGCCTGAAAGTACAGGCCTCCAAGACTTAGGCAGACTAAAATACAACGTAAGTAGGTAGCTTCTGCCAACTTCCTCTTCCAGACAGTTTGATTAACAGTCTTTCACAGTACAAAGATAAGAAACAGTATCACAACCTAATATAATATATGAATATATACTTATATATAAATATAATATACATTTACTTGAAAAATATTGCAGAAAAGTTGGAGAGTGGCTACAAAGTAATTCTGTGGAAGTAGATCCAGGAAATATTGTAGACTAAATGAGTRCTCTGTTGTTTCACCATCACAAAATGTGAAATGTACTGGGATATTTAATAGAAGTACACTGACAGACATCTGAAGTAATAGTTCTGCTTTACCCAGTGTTAAGAAGTATTCAGCAGAATTACTATGTCCAGTTTCAGAACTGCACTTCAAGAGAGATCAGAGGTGAGCAATGAGGACAATTAAGAGTTTTAGCAAACAGTATCCTTGAAACATCTAAATAAATGCCTTTTTCTAAGCATAACCTTCACTTGCTGCAAAGATTAGTGCATATGATAAAAAAAATTTAATCATAGTTGAAATATTCTGGATAAGCCTATGTTGACAGTATTCTTTTCCTGATTGCACTTTTGTCCCAGGTCCCAAGCATACTTCATTATAAAATACTAGTGAGATCATCTTGGATCTTGTAGTCTGCAGCCACACAATGTCGTGTTGTTCCCTGAATTATATACGCTGAGACGTTTTAGATATACAATTCTAATTAAAACACCATAAACTGAAATCAGAGGCAGCAAAGGTTCCTTAAAATGTCGTTAAAATACATAGTTCTAGAGGACCAATTTTAAAACAAATGCTCACAAGAAGCCTTTAACTGTAATATAAAGATTTATAACAGAGAGAAAGTCTTTGTCCAGAAGAAGAGAGAAATTAAGTCAACCTTATAAATACGAATATTGTTTTTTTATAAAAGAARGAATACTGCAGAGAAGCACAGTAGTTTATGTGAAACAGACTGCGAGTTTAAAACCAAAGCTATAGAAGTTATTAGTTATTAGATTCAAAATTGTGTTTTTTCACGTGGCATTTATTGACACATCAGAATCCACAATAAGATGATTATGAAAGAAAAAACTAAAACAGAACAAACCTGTCTTAAATATATTCTTCCTGCCATCCAGTTCAAGTTCTCTATTTCTGAATTTCATCTTGTTACTCCTACACATACCTTGCTGTAATACCTTAATATACACTATACACCTCAGCTGAATGGGTATGATGGGACTAAAACACTCCACAAGTCACAAAGCAACAGAAAATATACAAAAAGAGTAGAGAATGTAGGATATACAGAAAAGGTCATAATTTAATTGTAGTTGCAAGTTATTTGTTGTGAGTGAAATTCAATTTCAGTACTAACCAGTAGTGCTTTCACAGATACCTCCAGAATCAGTAACCATTTCAGCCGGCAGGCTCTGAGCGAGTTCCAGTTTCTCAGGTATATGCAGATATTTAATAGTGGATATTTGTGTAACAGAGGAAAGAGAAGATCCTGGGGAGACGGAAGAACCTGACGAGCGAGTATCTTCCTGACTTGCCTCCATGATCGGACTGTAAATAAAATCATCAACTATTCAAACTTCCAGAAAATGCAATGTCTCGATAATGCTAACAAGTGACTATGAAAGTATACCATGCATCCATAGACTTCTTTGAAAAAGGACATCCTTTCCCATCTTTTTTTTTGATAAATTGGACACTTACATTGGAGCATCACCTTACCTCTGATGATTGTTCACACTCATTTTGTCTACAGATGATTTTATCTTATCTTTTCTGCTATTACAGTCATAATTAAGATACCGAACATTTATTAGTCTTAGTTACCAAAATTCACACCTGTCCTGCTATTAAGGAAGCAYAAATGCTTTTAAAGCTATGCAAAACCAAAATTACTTTTGCTCTTCCTTCCAAATTATAATTGTCATGGCTTCCCAGGGAGCTTGCCAAACAAACACACACCTTCAGCTTGGTGTACATGTTTACCTATTAACAGCTAGCAAATGAAACTCAGTTCTAAATTAAGACGTGATACAATCCACAGCTTTTTCTTACCATTGTAAAGAAAAAGTTGGTTGTTTGTCAGCGTTTTTCTCTCCAAGAGATCTAAATCAGAATAATCAGATCCCTTTTAYTTAAACAACTAGAGAAACATTCAAGTACAAAAGAAACCAGTAATTCTACTTTCAATCTCTATGGTTAGAAAGAGAATGTGTTTCTGCCAAAAATGATTTGCAAAGAAATTCATAAGGAGAACAGAGTTAAGTACTGCAGTATCAACAGTGAAAAGTCAAATGAATGTGTTATTACTCTTTTAGTTCTTAAAGCTGCTCAAGGCAAAATGGACTCCAAGTTAGAGAAATGGTGGTGTTAATTTAAAAGAAAATCTGTTTCTTCAGAAATGGAATAGTAAAATTACAACTAAAGACACACAGGAGAAGGACAGAAGATGCTTTGCTATAATTACCTCAGTTTCTTAGCACAAATAGCTTCATTATATGTTCCCTCACAAACAGGGATTTGCTGATTCAGAGGAGTGCTCTTGGGTTCTGGACAGTCTTCCTTCAGGGCACTCTCTGAATAAGCAGGAGCTGGGATTCTCTGAGCTACCACACCATGAAAGGGAGTTGATGCCAAGTGGGCAGCCCTAACAAAATCACAGGTGTCTTCTGGATTAGCACAAAATGTTTTGTTCTTGTAAGAGCCTGTCACAATTGCATCTTCAGTCAGAGGTTCAATTCCATTCAGCTCATCCTGCAACAAATAGGAAAAGAAAACAAGAAGTCTGTAGATTTTACAAATTRTTTTTACTAAAAAGCTGTCTCCTCCATCCCCCCCCCCTTCCTGTTGTCATATTCATAAGTTCTGTCAAGATGCCCTTCATATTTTCAGTTTCCTGCCACATAAAAAAGCATATATAATAAAATTGTCATATAAGCATTACTAGATGCATCATGGTAATTGGTGTTTTACTTTCATTTACAACATAATTTAGTCACTGAATTTTTAAACTGGCATAATTGTCTCCTGTACGCAGTGTTAATTTTCCACCATCTTTATCCCTCTTAACTTCCAGGTCATTTTTTCCTTTAGTCATGCCAGTCCCAYAGTAATGCCTCATCTACCCATTACAAAGAGCATTTCTCTCTCCCCCTTCTTTCATCCTACCACCTTTCAGAGGGATGAGATGCTTGTTCAGATGCATAGCAAGAAAAGGATGCAGTAGATGACTGTTCCTCACRCAAACATTTTTAAATAGTTGTAGAGCAAGGAAACCTGACCACTAGTCTCTTGCTTAAGATTTTAAAGGCTCTCTACCACCATCTCTGTATTGGCCACCTTAAGGCCTAGTAAAACCATAAAATTTCCAGTGTAATCTTAGTATCGCCCAGTTCAAGCATTGTCATGCCAGACAAGCTCAGGACACTTATGTCATATCAATGACTTGTCAGTTCAGACAATCTCACTCAGCTCAACAGTGGGACATTCTATGTTGGCTTCTCCTTGTCAGAAGATCTGCTATAGGGTAAATCATTTCCTTACGCAAGCTTCTGATGGTACGTTTTCCTTTGCAGTGATACAATCTGAAGATTTACGAATAGCAAGAGGGTGCCGGGCGCTTTTCTGTATATGATCTGTAGAACAACTAAGATAAAGTTATGTTGTGTTAAATACTTACTAGCACAGCTTCTGATCTTCAGAGATTTATCTCAAGAATTTAAGTTTGCTGGCCACTTCAATCTGAATCACTTYGTAAACCCAGAAAATTGTAATACATACTGCTCTCCAGAATGAATAAAATTTATATAGCACCCTAAGTAGTTTGTGAAAAGATCTAGGAACAATAGGAAAATGTTTCCTGGCCTTATACTCTCCCAAGTAGTATAATAAGATAAAAAAACAAACCAAATCCAAACCAAACCCAAACAAACAATCCACATATCCATCAACCACCCACACCCACACAAAAGGCAAATTTAGTTGTTGGAGAAAGTGGCTGGTACTTCAGTTTTTCCCTCCCCTCCAAATCTAGGTCTTYAATAATTCAACCTTATATTCTGGTTTGCTGATGTAGATGATTCATCAAATATGGAGAAAAACGTAGCAGGATCCAGTGGATGAAGGAGAGTTACATCTATAAGAGAAAAACAAGAGGAGTATTATATCAACAGTTTTTCCACAATAGCGTATCTAAACTTCTTAAAACATTTAATACGTCGCATTAAAAGTACCACTCCCAGCAGGWTGTTACATAAAGAATTTTACAGGCAGGAAGAGTGCTCAAAASAAAACAACAACACAACTTGGTTTTGTGTTGTCAAAGAACAACATAAAATCTGTACCTTTCTTACTATGGCTGGCTTCAGCCCTCTGGTCTTCCTGTTCATCCTCAGAGTCTAAAAACACACTCTCTTCTTGTATATCTGGGCATACATCTGGAGACTGGATAACCTCTGTCAATAGACACACTAGTCAACTGAGATCAAAAATAAAATTTCTTCAGCAAGCACCCTTTCCAACAACAGAATTTAGAAGGCAGCAAATTAATACAGCTTTCAGTTGCAGACTGCTATCAAATCCTCCAAAAAAAATCCCCACTAAAGATAGTATCAGAGTAGTTTGATTTTTAAAAAAATATTTTAGTAAAACTGCATATATGATAATGAAGAAAGCTCTTCAACTATTAAAAAATAGTTCTTCTGATTGAAAGTTTCTGCGAATAACAACAGATCKCTTCAAGTGCCTCAGATTCTCAGGCACTTGACATTAGGGCATTATTTTCATTCTTCTAACGCATCCAAGCTTTGTTTTTTATTTTGTTGTAGGGTTTTGCTATTCATCCAAAAGAATGTTTTCCTTCTGTACAACCGTCTCCTAAATAGTGCAAATTTAAGTAATACTTACTTTTGGAACAAGCTGATTTATGTAGTTGAGTATCTTCTGACAGTTGGGATTCACTGTGAACAAGATACAAACTTGTTTCTTATGCTTTGTGAAGGTGTGTAATACATAAGTAGACTTACTAAAAAGCAAGCCTAGCTGTCCTATATTAGCTGTGAGAAACTAATTCTTTGAAGATTTCAGATTCTAGTTACAGGCTGAGCCTAAGGATACTCTTTCCTTATACAGAAGCAGGTTTTCTGTTAATGATTCATGCTACCTATAACTAGTTATCCCCACAAAATTTCTCATTGCCTGCAAAGAAAAATCTATACTACCTTTGCAAGTGAGGCAGTTTCTCTCCAAGCACTGTTGCACTGAATAAAGCAACTCCTTGCAGTCCCAAAGGTGGCGAAGACTCTCTTGTCTCTGCTGGCTGTAAGAACAAGGGCATATTTTGATTCCACATTGACGAAATCACAAGCCATGCTAAAAGGTTCTAAAAATACTATGATAACCCTGTATAGATCATAAAAGCCTCGATGGATTAGTAAGTGTCTTAACCAGATTATTAATACTTAATTTCCTTGCAAAAAAAAAAAAAAAAAAAAACACACACCTCTCTCTGGTTAGTAAAGTAAACAAACTCCTACTACACACAGATTTTACTCTTTACAAATATGTATAGCTTTCATTTGGTATTTTTATTTTTAATAACTATGGCATCTATTAAAGATGTCTGTAAGCAGTTACACAACTTGCATCAAATTCAGAATGTTTTGCATTTCATCATTTAAAACAAACCTATTACTAATACAATCTTTTGGAAAGGGCGGAGAGAAGAACATTAGCTCAAGCGATACTGTCAGGAACAAAAAAAAGCTTTAAAATAATTTAAATTTAATTTGTGATTTGCAATCCACATAAAAACTGGGGTTTATTTTTGTGTGTCAACAGCAATATTGGCATTTTTCCAACTAGTTAAACAATACTTAACAACAATAGAGCAAAGTAGATATGCTCAGTAGTTAAGTAGAACTAGAAGGGTCTCTTTCTGCACATAAAAAGAGATCTAATGCCTGGTAAGTGTATTACTGTTTGTAAGTTCTGGAAGCAAGAAACAGATATATTGCTTTGCCACCCCTTTTACTCATTTGGATTACCAARTTTTCTAGATAGAAGGAAACAACTGGTGACTAGAGTTTAAGAAAGAATCATTTACCCTTAAGCRCACAGTAGACCTTTATTAAATCATTTAAAAGTTTATACCTTATCATAATTTATCTTGCCCAATTCCTAAATAATTTCACAAGTATTACACTACAAAATCAAAGTTCTTGATTTTACATCCCTGCAGTGAAATCACATGCTGGGCAGTATTTCTTTGAACTTTCATTTACTGGGTGGCACTTCCAATGTGTGTGTACAATTGACTGAAGCAACCTTGAGCAAGAAAGAAAGAAGCACCAGCCAAGAAACTTACTAAATATTCTTTCACTAGCGCTTTCCCTTAAAGTAGTAGCTATTTGTAGGAGAGTAGATAAATGAAGAGGTCAGTACCTGTTCATGTGATTGTTGCTGCTTGTTATCCTTCTTCAGTTTCTTCTCCAGCTCCTCAATTTTCCTTTGCATCTCTTCTTTTTTCTGTGCTATGGCCTGCATCTCCTCTAAAGGATGAGAGGCTGGTAAAACACCATGCATATTTCAGATGCAAGGTGTGGCTAAAGACTAAATACTTCGTAAAGGCAGCTTAAACCTCTAGTGTTCTTTCCCTGTTCCCTAGACTATGATGTCCAGCTTCCTCTGCACCTCAGAGTGGCTAAAATAACTATTCCAGTAGGACAGAAACTGCAGGAAGAAATTGGTATACCAATRAAAACTAGAAGTACAGTTTTATGATTTTACCTCAGGAAGCCTTAAGTCATCCCACTTTGAGGCATACCTTCTGTTTTCTTTTTTGCTTGCTTTCTGTAGATTTCAGCTCGAATCTCTTCGAAAGAAAATTCTTCCACTCCAGCGTAAACTTTATCTTTGCAATACATCACCATCTCTTTCTTTTCCCGAGTATCCTGCTGATGGTTTTGCACTCGCTGTAGCGGATCCTCTTCTTTCTCAGGTTTGCGAGCACTTAAAACATGGCTTATGCTGGGTTCAATTTTGCAAGGCGTCCTGAAGAAAGGGGTTAATATTTGGGATTTATGAACTTCACTGTCAAAGAAAAGCCAGTATTGGTGAGAAAAGAGCTAACTCCAGAAACTAGCTGCAGAACASCCTAAAAGACATTCTGATCAATCGATAGACAAACAAAACAAGAAAAATGGAATGACTGCACAGAAAGAAAAACACYAACTCATAACCGTATAAACCAGAAAAAGTGATAATAAGCCCCAGTCAAAAGAAAATAAAATTTTTATGATACTCTATTTCTTTGCATTCTGGAGTAGGAATTATTTTCACTGTAGCTCCAGTGATCTGTGGGAATGCACAGGTGAGAAGTCCCCAATCATCTTCCAAAACAGAGTTTACCATAAGAATTAACAGAACTTAAAAATGAAAGACCTTGAACTAGATTGGGCTTGGCATTTGAGACKAAAAAAGAAATATAAGAGGCAATAGAAGTAGAGCCTGCTCAAGGAAAAATTCTGCATACAGAATGACAAACGGATTTCTCAGTTCTCCRTATCTCAGTAAGTCAGTTGTTGATCTGCAATGAGAAGTGTTTAACTAATCACCCAAACTACGGTGAATTCAAGTCATTAAAAAAAAAAAAAAAAAAAAAAAAAAAACTTAACAGAGTTTTCTTAACAATGTTTCACATTTAAATGGACTCACAACCCTAAGACCAGTTCAGAGACCAAGGCACAAAAGATACTAACAGTAGGATTTAAGTGTCCTCCCCTTCCCTTTCGGAAGGGTGGGAGGGAAGGGGTTAATTAGCTTGGTCACTATGGGGTCCTTCTACTCAAGCCTCTGGATAAGACTTGAAAACATGATTTACAACATCTTTACACCATGTCAACACGCCTCTTTCCGTCTAGTTGACTGCTGCATCATGAGGAAATGGACTCAAAGGCAAAAAGATCTGCTTTTAAACTCTTTCAACTATACAGTGTTAAACTACATGCAAACTCTCTGCTTAAGCTAACTACAGCTGATTTAGAAAATTCATGTTTAAAATATGATGATCAACTCCAACCCATTCCTTTTGCCCTGTGTAAAGAGGCTGCCTTTTAAACAAAAATTTARTCCTTACAAGAGACCAGCATGTCCAGAGATCTAATTATATGTTATTACTGACTTCTAGGAGCAAGAAATAGTCTTAATATTTTACATATTCTAAAACTACAGTATGCCTTTGGTCAGAGCTACTCTGCAGTCCACATGCAACACACAAAACCCATGGGAAAAAAAACATATACTGTTAGCTACCTCTCTGCATTTTGATTATACATTCAAAATCAAAGAAGCAATCTGTCAAATCACTATCCATCATATCATATTGAAACTGTAATATCAAACATTCTTTTTTATTCATCTATTAGAAAGAATCATGTTTACTACAGCCATCTTTAGCTACCAGAAAAGGGTAAGCAGCTTTCCAAAACAATGCATTTTCTTTCTTCCGTAAGAAAATGGAGCAAGCTCATCTCCTGGGATTTATGAGCATTTCAGTGAGTACTGTACAAAGAGGACRGTAGTGTAAGGAAAATAGCATACTCCTCCATAACCTAAGCAACATTGTTGTCATGGAAACTTTGATAGCTTGTTTCAGAATAAAATGCCATATAGAATCAGAGTTCCCAAAATAGAGGGATACAGCAATAAGCCTGTATCAGTTTGGGACTGCTTTCACAGCAAACAGTATCCTAAGAGATTTAACTATGGTTTTGTGCAAATATACCAAGTTACACCAGTAACTATTTAAACTATATACCAYGTACAGACATGATATACACTGTCATAGTGGGAACTGAGAGTCAAATATTTCCCATGTCCCTATGAATCCTCCTTTGAAACCTCTGCTGTACAGCTAAAATACTGATAATTCCCAGGTTTAAATTTTAAATCTTGGTATAGATAAAGGTTTGAATACTCAGTCAAAAGTGTCAGAAGACTGTGAAGCAGCTTTGAAAATTTCAAGTACATAWTCCCATTTCAAATTAAGGTGAAGACTCACATTACTTGTTGCTGAGCTGACTCTTCCACATATGGGGTGAAGTTGGGCAATGCACAGGGCACTTCCATACCAGAATTTGCGCTACTGCGAGGACGCTGAAAAAGAAAGTCGATGTTAGCAGCTTAATATTTGGTTTTTTTAAAAAAAAAAAATCTATATTCCTTTATTTTCTGAATCTCYATTTTCCTAGTCCTTGGCTCTGCTAGTTTTCCTTCTTAAAAGAAAAAGTATGCATACACACACACACTTTCCCCATGGCTGATTCACAAGACTAATTCCTTTCCAATACCTTAACCAGATACACATCTTCAGCTGGACACTAGCACCTACAAAAGCAAAACATATAACCCCCCTACCTCCATGTCCTCAACAGGATCTAGCTTCTTTGTTACTCTGAGGGAATACTGACAAGGCAAGGCATTCCAGTTGTTCCTCATGCTTTCTAGAAAGGTTAAAAAATGATACGTTTCTACAAAACTATCTTAAAAAAAAAAAAAAAAAAAAAAAAAAAAAAAAAAAAAAAAAAAAAAAAAAAANAAAAAAAAAAAAAAAAAAAAAAAAAAAAAAAAGAGGTTGTTTGTCCCAATTCTTTAATATTCTTTAATAGAAAGAGGACTGATGGAAGTTAGTTTGCCAACATTCGATTTTCATCTGCTTATCTGAAATTCTCTAAAGTTCTCAGGCAGAAAAACATGCGTAGTGAAGACACTTGTCTTTTCCACTGTCTTTCATACAACTTAGCCATCTTCATTCCGGCAGCAGCAAACTTCTTAACTTTGTGTAGCTTTTAATATATCATAAAGTTTTCCCAAAAAGTTATTTTGTGTAATGCAAGCCAGAATGAGCACCACACTTGAGTGAAAGAGAATTAAGAGTCAACTAAGTTGCAACTTACATATATATTTTTAAAAAGACATCTAACAAAAAAAAATCATGAGTATAAAAAAAAAAAAAAAAAAAAAAAAAAAAAAAAAAAAAAAAAAAAAAAAAAGCAACTAAAACAGACTCCACAATTCTTCCTGCTCATTCTTCTCAGTGAAATTCAAACTGTGATTTACTGTAATCTGTTCCATTCACTTAGGTTGCTTGTCATCTGGAAGCAATTCTTCTTTAGCTTTAGCCATGAATTTTAGTCCTTTGCCCATTTCCCCTTAGTTTTTAAGTGTCAGACTTCTATAGTGGTAAGTCTCAAATTTTTAATCTTCTGATTAGTTTACATTTTTCCTGTCTATCCTGCAAACAGAGGAACACTGGGGATTATCTAAGCGCCTGTAAACTAAACTTGATTTCATAGGCTTCAGTTTATTTCAAATACTGTCTTAGATCATTTCTCTAAAGAATGATTTAAAAACCTTTAGCACAGCTTCTCCTTTTCATGCCTCCAGCATCAGATTGAACAGTTAAAAACCTTCTAACATGGTTATTTTCATCTACCTGCAAGTTGCCCTATGTTACTAAGACAGCTATTCCACTGACACAGTTTTCAATTCCTTTGAGCTCTTTTCTGGAGTGATTCTTCCCTCATGAGCTCTTCAAAAGAGATTTGAAGAACATTGCACACACCTCATTTTCGTAAGAACATGGATAACAAGTTCTTCCTTCAGGTTGTGTTGTATGATATCAATTTAACTCTTGTTCTCATTGCTCATAGAARTAACTGATGTCTACCTTCTCTCCCTTTTTTGGCCAGGGTGCRTTTCCTCTTATTGTCCTTTCCTGCTGTCCAAACAGGTTGGCAAGACAACTCAATGGATCTCTCTAGTTAGCAAGAATTAGAAGTTCTGCAGCTTCTTAAATCAAGAAATTCTAAAACCTACGCTAGCAAGGTCTGTTTGTTTAATTTGACTAACTTACACACAGGCAGACTTCAGGAAGAAACTAAGAAGTTCTACAGTTTGCAATAACACAAACCCTGGAAAGAAGGGGGGGGTGACATTTTCCCAGGAAATTAACAGAAATCAGATTTACACCCACCTTCCTCTTTTTTAAATCAGCCCATCTTGAGATTCCTTACCCTGCCTGAGTTCCAAGGTCCTGCACTTAATTCATTCTCCTTAGCCTTTGGAGCTGGAAGTGCTGCCCATGGCTGAGGTGCAAGTACAGGAATCCCAGGTTCAGAAGCTGAATTTTCATCAAACACAGCAAAACAYAGACTATTGGAAAGCTGCTGAGAAGTTGGATTCTGTAAGCTTCTGTTTCGGTTTGTGGCTATAAGCAAGGAGAATTATACAAATTAATCTTTAACCTAACACATTCAGGTGTAAATTTCACAGAAGTGTGTTATTCTTCCAAGAACACGTGGTTTCAGCAACTAAACATACCTTTAAGTGCATCTCCCACACGACTAACTGGAGCTATCACTTTCTTCTTTCCTCTGCCTTTTAGATCAGCCAATGAGCTTCTCTGTGGTTCTGCAGCTCCCAGAAGATCCAGGCCTTTTTCATCAGCAGCTTCCTCAAGCCCGAGTAGTGTCTGCCGAGAAACACGAGCCTGAAACTGCCTGCAAAAACATTGCAAAAGTCAGCCTAAAACTTCTCCGTACCAGGWATCCACTGAAGCACTTGAAAATAGTCCAAGTTCCTCCCTTTAGAGGGAAGCTTACCTGTGATGGGACTGGAGCTTGTCCAGAGGCTCAGCCCTACGCTGAAAGCCTTCCTGGAATATTAAGTCTGCTTTCTTAAAGCTTCCTCTAGCCTCAAGTTCTTCTGCCCATGTGATATAGAGTAGTGCCAATGTTGTGCCAATTTCCTGGCTATATAGATAACTGTACAGATCCAAGGGCTCATTACAACAATTCCCCTGAAATATTCAAAATATGTTTACAATTGCATTGAACTACAAAAGGATTCCAAGTCAACACCTGCTTTTTGATGCTTCTGCATGACCACTATTTATTTAAACATASGTCTTACAATCATATGTTCTGTCTCTAAAACTGTTCCTGAATCATATCACRATACATAAGGAGAGAAATTCAACAGGGGAAGAACAATAAAGACTTCTAACTGCACGTATTTGACAATATTATAACCACCCCCTTAATTCCAGGCTACATATTCAGAGTCAGTCATTCCTTAGAACTTTATCTGAGATAATTCCATGACTGAAGTATGGCATATTAGTGTTTGTGAGAATAGTTACTTTATCTTTAGGTAAGTACCATGTATTTACAATCAATATAGAAACTGGTAAATCAGCCAAGAAAGCTAAACCTAGAGAAAACTGATTATTTAAGAAAAGAGAACAATCAAACAAACAAGAAAAAATAGTAGAGCAGACAGGTAAGACCAGAATACTCTCAACTTAGTTTTGCAATAGAAAACTTAAGTTTGTAGCTGTCTGAACTGAACAATTCTGAAAAACATCCAAAGATTCTATTAAAAGTGAGAAATAGAACTGAAGAGTAGATAACATGTTTGCAGAGAGATGCTTCTAATATTACACTAGTGGTAAAGTATGTTCTTTGACTCTGTTTTTAAGAAATTCAGCTTAGCTATGTGCAAATGATATCCAAAAGTATCAAGAAAAAGCAGCACTCAAATATTCACAGAACACTCACAAATTTCAGCCAGAGATTAAGATAGCGGGGATCTTTGTAGTATCTCTTCTGTTCATTGAGTGTTTTCACAGCTCTTTCCAATACTGCTGAGAGATTGCTCTCCTTTCCACCTTGGGGGAATGTTTGCTCTGTCCACTTGATATACCTAGAGATGGAATATAACCATAGGAAGTCAGTTCTGAATAAAATGTGTGTCCTCTGTTTCTGTGTAATGTCAGAAGACACACACACACACACACACACACAAAAAAAAAGCAGAGTACTGAAACAGGCACTACGGATTACTCTCCCCAAAGTTTGTTATAGAATTGCTCCTTTAACAAATTTAGTATTAAATTAGAATAACTTTCTTCGAGTTTTTATGAGGAAATCTAACATTTTAGTGATACAGATCTAACTTTTCCATTCATTCATTCTTCTGAAATAAAAAGCTTACCGATCCCAGACATCCAGTGGATCATCTCCAGAGTAAAACCGGATTTCTGACTCAAATTCTCTAGAAAAAGATATTATCCAATGAATAGACATTTATAAAACATAGAAGTGTCTCCTGCTATTTAGAGACCTCCACTCATACTACTTTGTAGGTCCACAAAAAAAAAAGTTAGTTTATCATATAGAATCAAAAAAAAAATCCCCAAAACATTTGTACTCTTTTTCAGAATGAAAGTGCTAGAAAAATTACTTACAAATATTTTACAAGAACAAAGAGACATCGGCACAACCTTTCCAAAGCATACTTTGAAGAGTTATTAGCAAATGGAAAGATTGCAAAGAAGAGTTTCATTTTTCCATGAAACATCCTTTAAGTCAAGGAGGAGAGCAGATTACACAGGATAATGGAAAATGCTTGATCAGACAGTTACAGAACTGCACTGGAGAACACAGTGAAGACATTAAGTGGCCACAGTGACAGTCACCATCTTGTCTCTTCATTCAACTCCCATACATCATTCCATCCTTGCAACATGACAGCTTCTCCCTCAGACATCACAATTGTAGGAAGTATTTATTTCTGGAGAAATAACCTGTTTCAACAGATTACTGCATGAAAGACTGTTCTCCCTTTCAATAGTTTTCATTGACAGATTACCACTGGGATATTAAAACAAAACAAAACCCCTACCCTCCTCCCTGTAACATCATTTATCTTAATGAGATAACAAAGTCTCCTTAGCGTTTGCAGTTTAAACGCTCCGCTACTAACCTACAAATAGAATTATCCATGGCATTAGCATTCTCTCTGTACAGCACACACAGCAATTAGTCTTAAATATTTGTAGTGCAATGCCAACATAGACATCAGTTAGAAAAATTCTTGCTCTTCAATTCTCTTTTGTTTATGCTCATGAGATTAGCTGAGATAAAGGAGGTATAGGAAAATTGAAGGCAGGAAGGGTGAAAGATATCMAAACATTGCTCACTGTTTTTTGAGTTGAACAGCAGTGTGGATGGAAGTCTCCTGCTGAGCCAGGGCTTCCTGCAAGGTGGACATGACACGTCCCTGCCTGAGAGGCTGCACATTTTCTTTGCTCAGCTCCCACTCATCATTCCACTCTTGCGACATGACGAACTCTCCCTTAAACTCTGTGTTAATGAAGAAACAATAGAGAAAATACACAATTCAGTACAATTTAGTAAGTAGGGTACTAACTTGAAACCCAACAGATCTGAGTGTAATTAGCTGATCCATCTCACACTTCCTGTGGAGCCTTAAGCAATCATTTAGGCCTCAACTTCTAGAGGAAATCAGCTGCTTGATCCCCATTCATGGAAAACATAGGAAACAAGGGCTAAGAACCTTTCTACTGTCAAGAATCCCAGACAGATGATCTTAGCAAGAAAAGCTGCGCCACAGTCAGGCGTTTCCCTCTCCACCCACCTTCCACCTCTCCTCGCTGAGGCGGTTCGGTGGTGATCTCTTGCCGAGAGGAGGCTCAGCAGCACTGTAAGCCAGGCCAGGACTCCTGGATCTTCACCTGCCAAAGGAAGCTAGCAGCACAGGAGACTCGACCCTTCTCTTCCTGCAGCCAGGCTGCGGCTGGAGGGGATGAAGAGACACGAGAGAGAAGGAAAAAAGGCTGTTTGCCAGTCGGCTCCARAGTGCTTTGCAGAAAAGCACTCTCGCATCTCAGGGTCGAGCGTGGCAGCCTTTCCCCAGGATGCACCCCATCCCGCCCCTTTTCCTCCACGCAGGGATGCGGGGTCCCGCGCCCTCCCGGCAGCGGCCAGGACCAGAGGGAAGAGTTAGGTGTCCTTCAGCCCGTGCTGCCCCGTCAAAACCCTCATCCACATCCACCCAAGTGCGGCGGTACCGCCCGGCCCGGCCCGGCTCGGCTCGGCCCGGCCCGGCCCCGCACTCACACAACGCAGCAGTCCGAGGAGAACACGATAACGYCGCAACGGCCGAGAGCCACAACCGTACCTCAGCCACCTTCGAAATTCAAACTTCAACAGTCGCCAGTTTCCTCCTCATTGGCCAATGTGCTCAGCACCCCCTGCCGATTGGTTGCGTCCCAGGCCGGCGCTGCCGGACTGGTGCATGATGGGAGGTGTAGTTTCCGTCCGGCGGCTCACGCCGCTGGCCTGTGCGCTGGCGGCGCCTGCCGTGGGCCGCGAGGTGCGCCCGAAGTGGGGGGAGGCTGCCCAGCGCCGCACCCTCTCTCCTGCGGCGTGTTCCAGCCTGAAATCGGACTTTCTCTGGAAACTTTGCCTTTGCATACAGCACATCCGTACTCAAGAGTCTCTTGAAGGCATGTGTGAGTTATGAAACTTTCATAGTCACCAAAGAAATACAAGAATCACCCTTCCTGCCTAGAGGTGCTGTAGCATTTGTATTATGTCGGTAAAAGGCATGAGTCCTCTTACGAGTGCAAGTAAACARCGTAAATGCATTGTGTAATCACAACCTGATTGTGTTTTATTTTTTGAGGAAAAATAAACTATGATGATGTCGATGAGTGTTTCTTCACTACATGGACAAGAAATGCATGGGATAMATAGAGGGGCCAACAGCCTCTATACTCCTAATAAATCTATTAATTCTATAARTGAACATATTTATCCTACAATAAAATATATAATGTAAATGTAAAAATATAAACATTTAGGCAATGTTGGGCATATTATGATCTCTTACCTTTTTCAGCTGTTCCCATTAAAGTTTATATTGCAAGTATTTGTCTCAATTTATCCTAGCTGTCATCAAGGTGAGAATCAGAATAGTGGTCTCTATCATTCATCATAACCTCTGTGCAGTATTTAATGTAAATTAGATGTTTTATGCTATTGTAGGAATAAATGGACTGCATACAAATTGGCACAGACCTGCTGGTACTCTTACGACAATAGCACAACTGAATTTTCGATGTCTAAGGTTCTGTCCATAAATGAACACTTAGATTATGTCCAGAGCAATGACCCAAGTCTCCTTCTCATCCTGGACTCTTCTAAGAACCTGTGAAGAAAGAGAGAGAAGATAACATATAACATGATCTCTCGAGCTTTCTCTTTCCAAAAAMCCCATATATTTTAACATGATGGATAATAACATTAACCCAACTTCTTTAGTATTCCACTCACAGGGGACAACATAGGATGTTTCAGAAAACTGATAYTATGCAATAAGTAAAAGACTTTTTTTGCAGAACTAACACTGTTGAGTGCAAAAGAAAACAGCAAAGGTTTAGCCCTAGATAGTGCTTCATAATACTCAGAAACTAGAARACCCCATCTAGTGCTGAGAATTTCTTGAGAGTATAATTACCTTTTCAGCCTTTCCTTTGATATATTACAGGAACACTCCAAGACCTTCATCTCATGGAGTTTCAGAGGGAAGTAACCTATATTATAACTGTTTCCAAAGCTTGACTACATTATCCAAGCTATTTGAAGAGGAAGAGGTAAGGTTTCAAAGCAGAGCTCTTGAGCAGCTCATAGGGAGAAGGTAAGATGTGCTGAGATACAACATTTAGACTGAAATGTTTCAGATGTCCTGTAATGCTAATGTTACTRCATAGATCTGAATTTCAGTCCTTGCACCTACATTTTTCTGCAGATCTTTCATATGAGTATTACCTCTGCTGATATGAGTAGGTATTATATATCAAGATGTCCCATTGGCATGTGTTTTTAAAGCTATAGAACTGTCTGGTGTTTTTTTGACATTTGACTGTGTTGAGCCTCAAACMAAGGAAAGAGACATTGCAGGGGAGGCTCTAGGAGGAATACTTCATGCCTTGCACACATGGAGAGAACAGGCARTTTAGAAGAATTGACATYTCCCCTTCAAGGAAAAAAGGTGACRAAGGGAAAGGTTTTGAGAATRCAGAGTAACAAATCTTTGCTTTTCTTTTCGCTCTGYTTCAGCCACTGCCTTTGCTGCCTCTAAATGACATCATCTTTTGGCTGGTTCTCTCTGTTAGAAGCAAAAGATGGGCCTGTGCTTTCCAAAATAAAATTTCCATCTAAGTATTATGACTGAGTCACTGCTCTCCGCAGCTCATTTCTATGACCTCAGTTTTAATTATAATTCCAAATCTGTTCCTTTAAATCTGTTTGGTGGACTKCTTTACTTTGTTTTGGTTGATTGGATATATTTAGAACAACTAAAAGGGCATAATTTGCTTAAAGTCTACTGGATGGAGTTGATCCTTGTTCTTTAAATTTTCATTTAAAGGTCTGCTGATGTCACTTTTTATTAGGACTAAGCAACTAAGTAAAGAAAAAAAATTGTACAAATAATAAAATTGAATTGACTTTTTTTTGGGGGGGGGAACACCTCTCAAAGCTAAAAGCATAGGGTCTCCAGGGCAAATCAGGTTAAAACAGATCTTTTATAGTTGATTATTAATCACTGGGAACTTGTTCTTTGAAGTCAAGTATAATTTTCTCTGGATTTTGTGGTTGAAGAGACCAGAGTTCATTATTGCTTCCGATAAATGGTGGATAGTTCTGCTGTGCTACAGACAGAACAGATCTCCAGTTATCTTACATCATTTCAAAACTAACGCCAGGATTGTYCTATGCACTCTAATTAGCCATATATCAAAATTATTTTTCTCTTAGAGGCAAAAAGGGCAAAGGAATGTGCTTTGCTGTCAGCTATGCCAATGAAGGCTTGATTAAACCAGTGGAGTTATTCAGTTATAAACAGGGGATACTTTCTGACATCTGAGATCTGTTTCTGTTTCTATTACTACCTGGATGTAGAATATTTGTATCTTACCTCTTGATTTTTCAAATGCCMTTTTAGTGTCTGCTGTTTTGATTCAGGTTTACAGTTTGCATTGGCAGCCAAGAAGGGATGTTACTTCTTTTCTCATTGGAAGGCAAAGATTAAAATGAAATGGCCACCACTTTGGTGTATGTTACTCTAGAAGAGGGTGCTCAAAGCTCAGAAATGAGATAAGCATCTTMTGCCTTGACAGCTCTGTAAATCATATTTTTGAGCATTTCAGCTTCCCTTCAGCCTSCAGCTGTAATCTCAAATCCAGATCTACCACTGTCACACTGAAACAGCTATTTTACMTCTGCAGATTTTTTTCACAACTACCAATATATGCTTTTTACCATTTCAGCAAGGGTCAAATTAATGCTGGACCAAATTTCTTGAAATTACGCTCCATATGGTCATTCATCTTGGATCACGTAGGGTTATTACACACTGGTGCAGGATAACAAAATATAGAAGTAATTGCACACCTCACATTGCAACACATTTTTCAAAGATTAGAGCTGGCATTACATTAGAAGAAAAAAAAGACTGATCTGAGCCAGATTCSCACATTATATACAATATGTTAGAAGTCACTTTTAAGTCTGTTATACATTTAGAGAATCCAGATTCTTCAATTAATGTTTTTTTCCTAAGGAAGCTATGCAACAGTTTTCACTCCTGTTTCTATGTCCTTTAGCTAATATTAATGTGACTCTATGAGCCAGTATTTTCAACACGTGGAGAAAAACTTCAGTAAGATGATYAGAGGTTGAGTTTATTGTTTTGGTTTTTAACTCTAACAAATAAGCCTTGAAGACTCCTACTTCTATAATCTGTTCCTTAGCACCTTGCATCTATCAGAGATACTGCTCTGACTGGTCTTTGTATTGTTAAAACAGTCAGATAATCGGTAGAGCATCTTCAAAGCCCAAGTCCATCACSAGATTTGGCCTTTTATAGATCTGCATAATAGATATGAACTGTTGAACATTCTAATCTGGTATACAAGTAAGAATCAGAGCTTGAATGTAGGTGAGATGAAAAAGATTTCTTAAATATACCTAAAGAGCTGGTCTTTCAAACACATTTGAAAGGCTTTGGTGTTTGAGATTTTAAAGGTACTCATCTGCTCATTTCCCATGAAAAAAAAAATCACTTCAGCTTAAACACTTACATACTTCCCAGCCCTGGACAGAAGAAGGCATCCATGCAGAAACTAGTATACAAAACTATGTGTGTAAAGCTTWTGACTATTTAGTTCCCAGCAGATCTGACAAGTCCATATTAGCATAATCTATTTTAGGACATTTAATGCAATGTTTTTGATTAATGATATTTTCAAGTTATGAAGGATTAKATGACATGATAGCATTTTATCCCATATGTTATGGATTAATTACATGAAAATAAAGATAGATGAATCAATTCATCTCTCATATTAAATAATGTTAAAAAATGTAGTGTATTTTTTTTTTCTATCTTCTCTTCTATTACTTGTCTCTATAAAGAAATATATTACAAGGCATAGATAGACTGGACACCCTGGTTGGGAATTGTTACCAACAGTCTTTATTTTGCATTCARAATAGGATTTTAGCATCTGCAAAGCCAACATCCCCTCAGCTTTGCTAAAAGTCCTATCGCTGCCCAGGAGTCAGCAGTGACAGCAGCAGTGGAAGCACCCACCCAGACCTGCCTCCCCTCCAGAGCTGTCTATGAGTCTGGTCAGACTTTCTTCCTCAGCRACCTGGCTCAGAGCCATGCCTACAGTGGCACCGGCTCCCCATGGTTGTCTCACAATAAACTCAGGAGCCCAGAGCTGAGTTTTGGCAGAGGTATAGTACCTCAGTCCAAAGCTGTYACCCCAAATCTCCCTTCTCTGAGGGAATGATGCTGCTGTGTTGGAGGTGGTTGTTCCCTCAACAGACAGTGATATTTACACAGTGTTGGGCACCCCTGACTTGACTGCCCYAAGATGCCTGGGGCAGCCTGGCTGTGCCAGCCCTCAGTTGATACCCAGTGCTGCCTCCTGCGCAGGGACRTGGTGCCCTCAGCTCTGCTCTGTGAGTCCCCAGCACTGCATGCAAGAAGCAACTCAGGGCTCAGCTCCCACCCTGGCACAGGGGATCCTTGTTCTTCCCTTCACAGCCCCAAAGGCCCACCATTCAAGTGCACCAGACACAGATGAAATGAGGTGCCCTCACATAAGGCAGCTAAACATAGCTTTTTCCTCCTWCCTGCAGAGTCCCTTCATCATTATGTCTGTGCAGTGTGAGGTATCTTTGTGAGGTTCTATGTGTGTACACTGTTAAGTGCATGTTTGTGTACCCTGGTGTGTTTGTGTACACACAATGTATGTGCATTGTGTTTCTGAATACAGTTTTTGTGTGCATGYGCGCATTAAGGGCACAGTGTGCTGTATGTGTTTACACTGTGGTGCGCATGCATATATGCACCATGGTGTTTGCGTGTACTTTGGTCCAAGTGTTCTGTGTGTCTGTCTGTGTGTGCACTGCTGTGTTTGGGCTCCATGTTTATGCACACTGTGAAGTGGAGGCGGGGAATGTGAGCAAGCTCCTCTGGCAAACCCCMACAAGATCCTTCCTAGGTGTTAACAACAGCCCCAGACTCTGATTTRGTCCCAGATGAAGCTGAGGGCTTTCATTTGCAGGCCCAGGGAAATCTGGTTTTCAGGATGTCCTCAGAGCATCCTGCCCTCATATTCATGACACTCAACCTGAGCTGCTGCTCCCAGAAGCGCAGGAGCTGCTGGAGGACCCAGCAGTTGTCCAGTTGGTGCCGGAGCAGGCTGGCTTCAGCTGCCCATTGAGCGCTGGCAGAGAGACAGAAAGGAGAGCAAGAAAAGCTCCAAATGCCCAGGAAGGAGAGGTGGGAGCACTGCAGCCAGAGGCTCTGCCTTCCCAGGGATGGAGAGGTGCTGCCTGCCTAGGCTGGAGACAGATGKCTGAGCCACTGGAGCTCTGCAAAATGTCTGTCAGCCCTGCTCCTGCCCTGGCCATGCTCRGGGAGGGGCTGCTGCCAGTTCCTCTGGTAGAGGGGCAGAGTGAAACACCCAGGGCTTGTGGAAGTGGTTGCTGAGGCACCATTTCCCTCCCAAGCTTGTTCTCTGGTGGAAAGGGGGAAAAGAAATAAGCACTCCTGGAGAAGGGGGATCAAGAGATCCCAGGCATTGGGTTCCTCTGGTTTCTGGCACTTCAGAGAAGGAGACTGCACTAGAGGTCCAGTGAACCACCCCCTCTGCCTGGGAAGTGCTGGCAGCTGCAGGCACCTGTCCTAGAACTCAGYTTGCAGCATGGGCAGTTCTAGAAGGGAGCATTTGCTTGACCCAGCAGCCAAGGAATGAGTCCATATGGGGAAGATTTTCCTGCAGTTGGAATAATTAGGCTTAAAATTGGCAGGGGGGTGTAGTCTGGTATGATCAGTATCAGGAGAGAGATAGATTATCTAATAACATAAAGATCTGAAGCAATGCACCAGCCCAAGAACTCGAGCAGTGAACTAGGTCAGAAGGGTGGATATCATTGGTAGCATATCAGTAGAAGAACTCACACTCCTCACATGGAGGTGCTGGGAGTTAGCAGCAGGCCTGTGACTGCCTCACAGGTCCCTGAAGCCAGGGGCATTATTGTCCCGCCCGAGTGGGCAGGATCTGCTGTGGACCTACTCTTAGGCATAAGAGTGGGCAGTCCTTGTTGATACAACCCCTCTCAGTAGACTCTTGTATAGTCACGATKTTTTGTCTGTGCTGAAACTGCAGAGTAGACTATTCCCCAGACTAATTCTGCAGTTAGAGTAAGGAGGACTACAGGCGTAATGCAGAGATGTGAGGGGCTGCTTTTATGAGTGAGACCTTAYGAGTGAGGGTAGATATGGCATGGGTGGAGGTTACCTTACTGCATTATGAGGAGCGTGTAAAGGGTGTGAGGGGCAGTAATTAAGGCTCCRAATCCTTCATACAGTACTATGAAGTCTGCTTAGCAGGGCAGGGACATTATCCCTGCTAGTTCCGCTACTAGGGTAGTTTTCAGTGGCAGTGCTGAGAAATAAATAAGTAGGGATTTGAGGTCYGTTTATGATAAACTGATTACTGGACTATGGCTGACCCCTGATCTGTCCTGCACACCTTGCTTTGATGCCATAGGACTACACCAGTGAGGACACTGCACTGCTTGTCTTGCTGTCATGCTCGGCCCTCAGCTTCCTGTCCCTTGAGTAACAGCCCCGTCCTTGCTGCAACCTGACAGCAACAAGCATGGATACATCTCTGTTCCCTACCTATGGAGTAGCAGACACGGGACACTCAGGGCCCTGTTGTATTCCTGCTTTGCCACTCAGCTCAGCTCTTTGTGTGTGTGACATTTGTCCCCCACTCCAATACCAGGAGCAGAGCAAATGGAGAATGAAAATCCTCTTTCTGAGGAAATGTGACCACAAGCACTATTTGCATGAGGGGTGTGGGAAACCATACTAGAAGAGAGAAAYTTCTGGTCTGGAGTAACCTCCACCACCTTATCAGTGCACTCGCCTTCCTCCTTTGCTGCTCTCCATTTGTCCTGCACCACGGGAAATGGGGTACAGATCTGGGTCTGCTTTTCCCTGGGTCTTGGGATGTGGGTTGGGATCAGGGACCTTCACAGTTCCTCAGCATTTGGGACTCCTCCTGAAACAGAAATCTACACCACTGAGACACTCTGGCCAAGCAGGTGTGTTCAGCTGTTAATTGAAAGACTGGTGTTTTGTGCCAGAAAGAGTCATACATTTGGGAAAGGATTTGAGAGTGCAGTGATGCCTCTTGCTCATGAGGCTGGCCATCTTCCTGCCTACCTGACAGAGAGGGTTTTAAGAGATCACAGTCAGCAGGTGATTAATACTGTGGAACATCATAAAGACTGTCTCCCTCAAAATGCTGAGATCATACCTAAAGGCCTTTCTAAGGACTGTCACCTATCTTTGGTTTTGATCTAACAGTGCTCCTAAGCCCTTCCTGTGTCCCTGGAGGGGTGGCTTCCTCCAGCAGAGGTGCACTAGGCTTGGTCTCAGACAGGTAATGTAGGGGTTATGAGCAGAGAGCCACTCAGAGAGGAAGTGCCCAAACACGAGCAGCATCTCTGGACCCAATGTATGCTATGGAGGAGCCCTATCTACAGCCACCTGAGGGAGGGGACCCAGTATTTTCGGGGAGAACTCGTGCGCTGATATCCCCAGATCCCTGAGAGTAGACTGTTCCTTTCTGGAGGAAGTGGCTCCTTTCGTCCAAGCTTGTGCTGTTGTCTTCCAGGCAGTGCTGCTCCCTGCCTTAACCTGGGTGTGCAGGTCTGATCCAAGCACCAGCCATCTTTGTGCCTCAGCAGTGTTTCAGCCATACAAGCTGCAGCTCCCACTTTTTGTTTTGGTTTGGAACTTGCCATAGGAGTCTTCAACACCCTCCTTTCAGCCATGGAGGTGCCAGGATTTGACTCCTTCCCTTCCMCAGCTCTGTTGCAGTTACCAGTAGGAGAAAGTAGCAAGGTCCCCTGTAGGCCAGCCAGGCCCTTAGTGCCCAAGGCAAGTGTGACTGAACACCAAGTCAGATTCAGCTTTCAGAGGATTTATCTAAATGCTTGAACTGAGCATGGTTTTGTTGTCCAGTGAAAATCCTGTAATTCATGCACTCACACTACAAATTGTAATTAGGTCCTGCAAATGGGTGTTGTCTTTGCATGAGGTTGTTACCCCAAAAGATGGGAAGTTCAGCAAAACCTTCCTGCTGACAGGACACCCCAGCTCACAGCAAAGCTCTGAGGGAAGGCTTGAGCCCAGCAAGGGGCTGGCAGAAACACCACCACTATCTGCTTAATTGTTCCYGTTAGGTTGTGTTAAAGCAAGGTGCCTTCGCTGACCATGTGATGGCGCCATCTGAACACACCTTTTTCCCTTCCGACTGCTGCTGTGTAACATTTGTCTTAACAGGCACYAAGTTCTGGGTTTTTTTCTCTCTGACTTTTGCAAGAACTGGAACATAAGAGTTTGCAGGGGGACTAGACTGAGAAGCTGGGACTCCAGAGGAACAAACTGCCAACAGAGAGCCCAGCACATCAGTGGCGCCCTGACGGAGATGATGGGAATTCAAATGTGTGCCAACAGAGGGAARCCGGAGCAGCAGCGGCCAGGGACTGTCTGCAGACTGAGGATGTGTAGCTTCAAACAGCATGCCAATGCATGATGCCAGAAAGCACCAACGGGGGACAGCAAAGCACCAGCAGATGAGGACAGATTGCCAATCGAGGAAGCTCRTAATTCAGTGTGCTGACACATATGCCCAGAAGCCCAGACCATGCATCAGCAGAGGGAAGCCAGAGCGCTTACAGTGTGCCACCAGACAAGAACAGAGTACAAWCAGCATGCCAACGAAGGGAAATGGAGCAGCTATGCTGCATCAGCCTACAGGAACGTATCAAAAACCAAGAGGGCCTGAAATTCAGGTATCAMACCAGTACAGGTGGTCAGAGGCACATACCACACTGGAGACGCAGAGAGGATGAATGGAGTGGCACAACGAGGGCCAGACTCTGAACAGTGGATTGCCTGGGCATGCAAAAGCAACACAAGGCATGCATAAAGAGGGATGCAAGAGCAACATGTCAACAACGGGATCCTTTGGTGCACCAGTTCAGTGGATCTACACGCCAATGGAGCATGAATGCCTGCCCAACTGAGAGAAAGGGGTCTAGCCCTGAAAGAAAGCTGAGGTAACAGAAAGTGAGCCAGCAAAAGAGACCCAGAAAGCCAATGGCACACCACTGGAGAGGAGCGGATCTTGAACACAGGCAATAGAGCAAAGCTAAAGCACCAGTGGCATGCCACCTGCAGGATGATGGATMATATAGTGAGAGAGACTGCAGCTCAAATGATGCACTGATGCAGAAGACCAGGAACAGAAAAAGTCACCAACAAAGAACAACAGAGCTTAAAGAAGTCAACAGCAGGGAAAAGCTAAAGCCAGATAGCATGCCTGTGAGGTGTGTATGTGCCGTGTGTGTGTGTGTGTGTGTGTGAGTGAATGATGGGATCTGTACCAGCATTTGGAATGGGGCTGCAGCCTCAGGGGCTCATATGTCCAGGTGCCAGCAACTGGGGAGCCTGGGGATCCAGGGAAGAGCTACTGGGAATACCGAATATATAAGCCCAGCTACTGGAGAGACCTATGTTGTACAAATGTATACATATAGATGTGCCACTAATGGACCTTCCTGCTGATCAGTCAGCAAGGGGAATGGGGTAAKGCTGTTGGCACTGTTTGTTTTTGTKTGAGTGCTAAGTGTTTCTGTCTGTGTTGCTCTGTGAAGCAGATTATGTGTATGTATGTACCATGTATGTGTGYTTGTATCTGTGCCTATYGGGAATACATGCTCCACCTTGCTACATGTTGGAACTGCGGACGTGGAGCTGTAGCAGCCTTGCTTGTAATGGACTAACAGATCTGACAACCTCTAACACATACACAGCCCCAAATTCTCAGGCCAAAGTAGCTGTCTTTACCTGGCATCACTGCCCAAAGCAGGTCCCCATCCTCGCTCACTCTGCCACCAGCTCCCCAGCCCCAGAACAGCCACAGCACAGCACCTACCCCAAGCAACCCTGTGGGCTCCCAAAAAAGTCCATTGCATGTCCCCCGGCCAAAGATCCCTTGGGAAATACAGAGATTAGGGGAAGATGGGGAAATGATGCTGGAAAGTATCTTACAGACGGGGAATCAGTGAGCAGATGGCCTGTCAGGGACACAGGCATCAGCAACCTYCTGCAAGGTCCTAAGCAGATCTTGCAGGTAAAGCAGATCAAAMAGGCTACAAGTGACACCTGGTCCTTGCCATTGGCTTTGGCTCATTCTTKCCAGGTGCTGACGGCACTGGCAAACCTCTCCGAAAATGCTGGGGCTTGTAGTTTTTGGACCACCAGAGGCTTGTGAAAATCCTCTGTCAAACAAAGTCTAGTCCCTTCAGACAACCCAGGGCTGTGGACGGATTCCCCCTTCTTCCCAGTCCCTCTCCCCTAAAGAGATATGGACTTCCCATACTGTCTGCATGGTCTTCCACCTTACATGCCAGACCACACATTGCTCTCTACTCCCGTTCTGCACAGCTCCGTAGGCAGATGGAAACAGAAGAAATTTCATAGCTTTCCATCAAGGATGTAGCAGTCATCATCCCCAGCTTAAATGACCTTCCTGGCAGCAACGTGGTAGGCAACACATCAAACACTGTCMTCCTGCCCTTCCTTGGGTCCCATCCTGTTCAACTTTTTCATCAATGACCTKGATGAAGGGACAGAGTGCCTCCTCAGCAAGTTTGCTGATGATACTAAGCTGGKAGGAGTGGCTGATACACCTGAGGGCTGTRCTGCCATTCAGAGAGACCTGGACAGGCTGGAGAGYYGGGCAGAGAGGAACCTCATGAGGTTCAACAAGGACAAGTGCAGGGTCCTGTACCTGGGGAGAAATAACCCTATGCACCAGTACAAGCTGGGGGCTGACCTGCTGGAGAGCAGCTCTGCAGAGAAAGACCTGGGAGTGCTGGTGGATKACAAGTTGACCATGAGCCAGCAAYGTGCCCTTGTGGCCAGGAAGGCCAATGGTATCGTGGGGTGCATTAGGAAGAGTGTYGCCAGCAGGTCGAGGGAGGTGATCCTGCCCCTCTACTCAGCCCTGGTGAGGCCTCATCTCGAGTCCTGTGTCCGGTTCWGGGCTCCYYRGTACAAGAGAGACATGGAGCTACTGGAGAGAGTCCAGCGCAGGGCTACGAAGATGATCAGAGGGCTGGAGCAKCTGCCCTCTGAGGAAYGGCTGCRAGAGCTGGGCCTYTTTAGCCTGGAGAAGAGAAAACTGAAGGGGGTGGAATCTTATCAATGTCTATGAGTACCTGGAGAGAGGGTATCAAGGGGACKGGGACAAACTCTTTTSAGTTGTCCCATGTGACAGGACAAGAGGCAATGGGCACATACTGGACCACAGGAAGTTCCACCWGAATGTGAGGGGGAATTTCTTCACTGTGAGAGWGACAGAGCACTGGAACAGGTTGCCCAGAGAGGTTGTGGAGTCTCCTTCTCTGGAGATATTGAAAGCCCGCCTGGATGCAACCCYRTCTAACATGCTCTCAGTGACCCTGCTTGATCAGGAAGGTTGGACTAGATGATCTCCAGAGGTCCCTTCCAACCTTATCAATTCTATGATTCTATGATTCTGTCCATCAGAAGGGATCAGAGGAACTGCTTTCTGCTGTAAACTGTTCAGTTCTGTCATTGCTCACAAGTATCACAAAACAGTTTTTTGGACAGGCAAAAAAATATATTTTTTTTCCTCAGGTGTGTAGAAAGAGGAGTTGGAGAAGGTAGTCCACAGGAAAATGGTCTCTAAATGTAGAAGTGAGATGGAGGTTGTGCCTACAGTAATCCCAAAGCTAACAAAATGCTGCAAGGAATGAGRAGGGGAACAGTAGCTGGTTGTTTGTGGAGTTTGCTAGGAAAATAGCTTGGAGTACTTTTGTGGGGCGAGAGAGAGGAAAGGGATCTTTTCCCTGTCACATTTGGACAAGGGAATTTTGTCAAGGCGACCTGTTGCCACTCATGGCTACTCCTCCACCCAGGTCTGCTGCTAAAACTGGGGTATATGGCATAGAGAAATTGGTTAAATGCCATTGCAGAGCTCACCATCCCAGCTCTTGCAGATGCCTTGTGCCTCCAATGTGAAGAGGACGTATCCTGTGAGCCTGTCCCCAGGCTGACATTAGGGCAGCGGTTACTGTTGTGGGCAAATGCTTGGCTTGGCACCAAGCCCTCCAGACCCAGAGCACCTCTGTAACTCTGCAGCCACAGTCCCCACACATGCATTCCTCCATCCCTGGTGTCCACAACTGCTCCTCCAGCATCTGGGTAGGTAGAGGAGCATCCTTCCTTATGTGGACTTTGTGGGCCTAGGGTTGTTCAGCTTTGAGCAACGTGATTTCTGCTCCAGCAGACGAACAAGGTGGCTCTAAGGGAGTTATGTATGTATGTTTGTGTGTGTGTGAGTCTGTTGGTGTCATGTTTGGTGATGGATGGTGGGGCAAAATTCACTGTGCTGCTATAGATACCAGATCTGCACTCCCTGGCTGCACACATCCAGCTGTAAAAGGACTGATCTGTGCCTGCCTCATGCCCCATGCTCTCCATAAACTCATCAGTACATCAACCTCTCTTTCAGAAATGTTTTTTTCAGTTCATTAAAGGCAGGAGGGATCTGGCAAATAAGTAGTTCTCTTTCCTGATGCCAGTCAGTCGCTTATCAAGCTGTTAGACCTTAAAACATTTCAAGGCTCCTTATAAACAAATTGAAGCAAGAATGTCCAGTTGAAACATACATAACAGAGCTGTGGATAAACATGAGTGGATTATGATAAAAGCTGGTCTAAGTTGCAAAAAACTGAGTCAAAGAGGCTGGTGAGCACCAGGCTGCTTTTATCTGCACTTTGTTCCCTCTCACATACATTCTCTAACCTTTCCAGTCTCTTCCTACACTCCTACGGGTTAGGAAAACCCTTTGCTTCCTGATGGGGAGTGCTTGCTCTTGCATGAGTGTAACATCTGTTTCTTGGTTCAGTTTTCTCCTTTGCTTCAACAGAGATCATCCCTTGTTCAACACAAGCTATGTCAAGCACAGATCTGGGGCACAATCCTGCACTGGCCAGAATGATCCCTAGAGGAGTGCCTAGCACCACTGCACATAGCACCGTCACAACTGACAGTCCTTGGTGCACAACAAGACAGCAGCTTTTGTGTTTGGACCTTTAGCCACACAAAGTTAAGAAAGTGAGTTTCTGGAGGAAGTCAGATTAGAAGCTCTCCAATTTCACCCGTTGGCAATCCTCCCTTGGGTAGCACCAGCATGGAGAGCAGGCTGGGCTCTGGACCTTCAGTGATGGCTGAAGGCATCAGATCCAGCACTTACTGGAGAGTTCTCACAGTCCCATGGGAAATGTCTACCTGGGATCATCCTGAGCTACCAGGAGAATTGTGCTTACACAACAAATATAGGGTTCACTCCCATCTTCTGTTATCAGACAAATTGCACTTGTAATCACAGAAAAAATAGCTTTATTGCAGTAACAACTAAAGCTTTCCACATCTCAATCTCCACCTTTAGCAAAAGTCCACATAGTTTCTGAAGTTCACAGAGCAAAGGCAGCTCTCCACAGAGAAAGGACAGCAGAGCTCAGCACTAGCAACACCAGGAGAGAGAGATCTACTGAAATAAAATATAGAGTGATTGGAGCTAAGGCATCCTTGGAACTGGCTATCCTGTGCTTTGGTGTACATGTGGATCCCACCAACCATATTTTGGTTTCACTTTTTCAAGAGTTTATGTGGAGTAACCCCAAGCAATGCAGAGCTTGGCTTCTAGGGCAAGGGCAATATTGTTTATTACTGTTGCTTCTGTAGCGGGAGACTTACCTTGTTGCAGTCCTGTGCAGTTGCAGTGCTGTTGTGCTAAGCTGAGCAAACGAGATAAACACTAGTGATCCAGGATCCTTCTGACACATCCTTGTCTCTGGCATTCCTGATTTTCTTTATTGAAAATTGGGCACTCAGCAGCCCTTGTCAGCACTGTAGTTAGCCCCAAAATGGGAATCACAGAATCAGCACATATTCTATGCTGATAGATCATAGGGTACAAACACACAAAGCCATATTCTTGGTCAGTGGAAGTCAGTCCAGCTTTTGGTTGCCAGTGGGGGGAGATTGGCTGACAAGAGGCGTAAATCTGGACTAGTGCATCACTCACTTTCTTCTCTATACTGCCTGGAAGTGATGTGCCCACTTGGCTGACTTGGGGCTTCATGGTGGGATCATAATTGAAGACAAGGCTGCTGCAGGATGAGGGAGGAGGGGTCATTCAAGCTCTTATCTAGAGCAAATCTATGGTGCTGTAATCCTGTGAAGTCAATTTGGAGGCCAGCAGGCTTCCTCCTAGCTCAAGTACAAGCCAAGGCAAGCACAGCAGAGCTGACTTGCTCTTAATGAACCACCTCCACTTTCCACCTCAGCTCAGCTCTTGGTGAAACTTGGAAGACAGTATTTCACTAGCAAAAGAGCCTAGGCTCCTCTTGAGTGGAGCAAGGTGGGAATGCAAAGGTGTCCACATCAAATGGAGGGCAATGAAATGGTAATGACATCCAACACTTGGAGGCATTGCTTACCTCCGCTTTCAGTGGCAATGATAAAGGGACTCTTGGAGCCTGTTGGACATGGGGAACAATGGATTCCATACTGACCCACATCAAGCACCCCCTGGAATGAGCCCCATAGATGCCAAAAGCCCAGAGAGCTGGAAATACCCTTGGCATTTTGCAGGYAGGTCCTAACAGGAACTCTTCTTTTCCCCAATAGGTAGGAATCAAATAGCCCAAGAAGTACAGGACAATTAGCAGTTTTATGGAGCAGAAGAACAACTGATAAAATCCTCCAGGAAAAAAAAAATCATATGATCAGTCCTTGCTTATCAATGAGAGAGGAAACAGCTACTCCTGCGTTATGGAAAGTTAGGCTCTTCACCCACCATGACAGGGTTCGACCCCTGACAGAAGTTCAACACCGAATTAAAGTGAAATAAGTTTTAATGGCACATGTGCAGTAATTACAGCTTGAGGTGGGTGCCTCCAAAGAGAGACTCAAGAAAAAACSTAAGTAAGTAAGTGCTTACACACAAAGAAATTTCTGTGCAATTATACCCTTACAATCTAAATCCTCTCTCACCCTTCATGTGACAGTTTGAAATAGTTTGAAACCTATAGTAATAGAGTTTGGGGTCTTCTAGTTCACAGTGGAACTGAGAACTGGTTCTGCAGTTTCCAGGTATATTCTTTACTTCCTATAAAGTACTTATTTACTTTCTTACTTCTGTACAACTACTGCACAGTTGTCAATGGCTCTTTAGTCTCTTGATGGCTCCCAGAAACAGTCTTTGTGGCTACTTCTTTCTGGCATAGTTGTCTGGCTCTTCTACTTCCTYATCTTGTCCTCTAGAATCAGTCTTGTGATTCCTTTGTTTCTTTCTCCTGTGTCCTGTGTTCTCTGTCCTATGTGATTAAAGTCCATCTCTCTGCTCGTGCTCATTAGTACTAGACTGCTTATTTCTCTCTACAGTCCCTTTCCATCTTGAACTAGCTGTAGGGCCTTCTTTTGCTTAAGAAAGTTCACAGCCTAGGCCGAAGGCTTCAGCAACTTTAGGTACTAATACTAAAACAAGTTATACTAAGCAACTAACTCTATACAGCTTCAGTACAATATTCTTTAACATCCTGAGCATGTAAATATCAAGCCAGTGGCAGGATTGGGGACCGGGGGCAGCGCTCCTGCAGCTTCTGCTCCTATCAGCTGCTACGTGAGCCACTCGTGCTGGGATCATGGCCTCTGGCATGTCTGAGAGCAAAGCCCAGGCATGGAAGCTCCTGGATGCAGTACTATGAGCAACTGCAAGGCCAGGGCGACCTGTGCTGCTTTTAGCCCCAGCAGCTGGCTTCAACCTGTAACACCCTAAAAGGAGCGGCTGAGAAGTCAGTGCTGGTTAATTCACCCACCAAGAACAGATGAATACTGGGTTGCCATGAATAAACTGCAATTAGGAGCTGAGCTAACTGCTTTGAAGTCATTTCRGGTATGTCTCTGCTGTATCTGGAGCCAGTTTTGGAAATGCAATGAAAGGAGGATCCAAATGGCAATAGGCAGGAGAGTGAATATATTAGAAATGTGTCCTCCCACCCTAAAAGTCTTAGGTGACATTTCAAGGTATCACTAGAAGTTTGAGTTAGTTGTAACCTGTTCCGACTTTAGTCTCTGCATCAAGACAAGCAGGGCAGGTGCCACTGTCCTCTTGCAGACCAGTTTTTCTCCTGAGCAGAGAGGTTGGCTCCACTTTGGCAAAATGACTGAGATTATTCCATGTTTTTTGGGGAGGGATGCAGGATTATTTCCATTATAAAAGCTTACTGCCATCTTCTGTTGATACGGCCTTGCTAGACATGTTGACTTTCGCTTCCACATCTGGGGGAGTTTGGCTSTCCATGGCAAAGGTCACCCCCATCCCTCCATGGTAACCATCCTCATTATAATCTTCTTCCTCTTCCTCATTTTCCTCCAGGTCTTGGTCACTGCCCTCATCATCATCTGCTGCTGCGTTGTCCTCAATCACTTCAACCCCATCTCCAGCATCTGGATCCACATCAGTCTTAAACCACACAGCTTTGTAGCCATTGTCCTCCAGATGCCTGTCTGTCCTGAGGATAGACTTTAYCTCTTTCTCGTGGTTGCTGTCTTCTTCCCCTTCCTCCTTGTTCTTCTCCTGGTCRAAGATGGTGGTGGAAGCTGTGGAAGCCATTGGGAGGCCATCARTTTCTCCTGTCTTGGAAGAGGGTGAGGGAAGTGATGGCTGCTCTAGCACAGATGTCATCAACCGGACACTGCCATTTTCTACCATCTCATGTTGTTTGGCACTCAYATCTGGGTGTTCATCTTCCTTGTAAGCTTGGTTCTGGTAATCATCAGTRTGTTTTTTGGAGAACTGCAGAAGGAGAGACACCTTGTGATTGTAGTAAAAGGAAAAGAAATGGGGGAAAAAAAACAAGGGCAGCTGAAGTGGCTGGGCTGGTCTTTGTCTAATGTATACCAGCAAGGCCCTGTTGATGTTGGTGAAGATGCATTCACTTGTGCCAAGTGARGACCATGCTGCTTACAAGGCCCAGAACAGATTTTCTTTCTGTCAGTAACTTTAACTTTTCCTTGTGTATTTTTTAAATGTCCTCTCTTTCTATAATGAAAATGAAAAATCTAACAACTCCTCCTCCTCAACCTTGAACAATACTGTTCTTTCCTTGCAGGTAGATGAGGGTGAGATAAATTTAGGGAGTCCAGCAAATAAACTTAACGGCTTCTCTGCTATGGTCCTACTATTCTCTGTTCTTCAGGAGAAAATCAATTTCAAAACCACTCTAAAGTGCAGACAGCACGGAGAATTATTGGGACAACTGGTGATGGAAGCATTGTTACTACCTATGTATGTCTAGTGGAACAGTTCCTGCATTTTAGATGTTCAAGAGYGTTTGCTGGTACTCATTTTTTCCTACTATAACTATGACTTGGCCAATATTTTCCATTAGAGAAGTTTGTGCTAACTGCTTGAGATGCAGGTTTGCACTGGAGGGCAGACAGTCCCTGGGAGGGATCCCCATAAGGAGTTTTTTCCCATAATTTGCAATTCTAGTGCTCCTTCCTCCAAGGCATACTCCTTACAGCTTCACAGAAGCTCAGTCAAACACAGTGCTCCTGTTCAAAAAGCTTCCGCTTCTTTTGCAGTTCAGAGCTAATTGAGGTTTGGGAAAGATTAGGCTACCCAGAAAATCTAGTTTTTATTGACTGCGCTTCTGTTTTGCAGGAGACTTGAGCACTAGCAACTTCTACTAATTCATACACACTCATCTGAGRTATAGCCGTTATTTAAGATCATTATCAGTGGAGACTAGGCCCTGCATAGTTGCATCCTAGTGCAGAGGCAAACATCTGCTCAGATGAATCATGCTCTGGGCTTCAAAATGACCAGATCACCATGGACTCCAGGGAGTCAAGGCTGAATAGCTCAGGTGGATACAACTGTATCGTATATGTGTCAAATTAAACATGACAAATCACCTTATAAGACCAAAAGTTTAGGTTTTAGGATAGGATATGAAGAGTGCTTTCACTCCATTGTCTATAAAGAGGGGATGAGCGGTTGTTTACAGCACAGACACTGGATTTTCAGAGACCRCCTCTGATACCTGTCACGTTTGTCTTAGATTTTGTGCTCCATGGAGGCATGATTCTCTCCTTACCATGTCTGCTTGTCATCTACCACATGGCTCCAGTGTCAGAGAACAGAAGAGAACAATACCGAACAATACCATGTTGATGCCGCCTTTGCCAGCATTGGCTCAGATATGATTCATCACCGTTGCATAAATGTATATAGCATTTGGAGGGCCCATCCATACTTTAACCCTCCTCAGACCTCACTTCTTACCTCTAAGAAAGTCTTAAAGTGAGTCAGGTACAAACAAAGCACTTACTTACGTTTTTTCTTACCAGATATTTGACTGGTTTTCCATACTGTTTGTATATCATAAATCCAAGGAAGACTAAGGCAATTAATAGCAGTGCCGCTAAGGTACCGCCTAAGGCACCCATATCCTGTGCTGTGTATCTCTTATCAGTGGAGAGTTCAGCTACAAGAAAAACAAACCGGTGTTATGAAGTCTGAAAATGCCAGTTAGCATTTTAACACAGCAYGTCCTTGTGGGAGAAAGTGTCAATCAATTTCTGAAGGGCAAAGAACCATCTAATGCTGCAGAGTGTAACAGTGACAAATTTAATGCCACAGAAGGTCTTCTGTTTGCTGTCCTGAAAGCAGAGGATTTTTTCCTTAGGTCTTCACTCAAAGAATATTTTAACTTCTACTAAGTTACTTATAGAACCATATGGAAATATGCCCTTTAGTAGGGCAATGAATTTTACTCCATCACACCTGCGTTCTTGACTTTGCGATTTAACTAAATGAATAAATACTCAACTGTATTAAGCAAGCAGGTCATACAGGAGGTAGAGCTGGGTGGATCCTTGTCTGTTTCTGCCTCATCCGTTGCAAGACATGCAAAAACAAGGTATGTCTGTGTGTATGTGTGTGTGCACTGATGCTCAAACTAAAATAGGGAAAGAAATAGAAAAATAACAGTACTGTGCTCCTTGGGAGGAGAGGAATTGACACTGGTGTCCATATGAACAGCCAAGGCAGGTCTGACTTCCTTATGTATTAATAGGTGAGAGTGCAGTAATATATCTCTGTTATGCTGATAAAAGCAAAGATAATAGCAGTGATCCTTAGGGCCAAACAGATGCAAACTGCGAAAGAAAAGGGTTACATCATGATGGTGTTCGTCAGAAGGGATTTTTTTTTTGTTTGTTTGTTTTTTTTGTTTTTGTTTTTTTTTTTTTTGTTTKTTTGTTTTTTTTKTTKTKGTWTTTWYTTTYGTWWTTTCTTTCTAGAGACTGATTCCTGTCCCCTAACTGAAACTGGCAGGCCCTTTTGGGACAGATGGAAAGTGCTTTTCCTTTCCAGGYGCAGACAAGGCATCACAGAGCTCCTGTATTTATTCCAAGAGACCAGGTGGAGCGGCTCCAACAGAAGCAACTGATGGGGCAACAGCAGGCACTCCCTGGTTGTGGGAGAAGGGCAGTGCTCAGACAGGAGCCAGGAAGCACTCAACATCTCCTGATCTCAACAAAATCGAGGGTCTTTCATTTCCAGGCAACACCTAGCTGCCCACAAAGAAATTTCTTGGCTTCATTGGTAGAAGAAAAAATATTACAAGGTCCACAGGACGAGAAAAAAACCCTTTTCTGCTTTTTGTAGCTGTAGCAGTATATACCAGCTTCCTCAAAGAGTAGGTTATGCTTTCTGCAACTGATCAATACAAAAATATCTGTATGGAGATCAATACTATAGCTGAAAGGCAGTAACTTCCTTGGAGTTCATCGGCTTTGCTTGCTGTTGTCAGTGGCATTCTTTATTTCTAAGTTTTCCAGTTTCATTTTGTGCTGTAAATTCATCTCTTTAAAGTTTAATGATCAATGAAACATTTCTTCTGCTGACCTAGCTATAACAATGAACTTTGAGAATTCCCTCCGCGTTTGACTGCTCCCTTGGCTTATCATTAATATGTTGGTGAGGAATTGGAAAGTCACTGAATTCTTGCTTCTTAATCATGTCTCATAGGGAGCTGCAGCCCACTGCACTGATGCAAAACTCCACCATCCTTAACTAGTCCTGTGCTGTGCAGTACATGATGCTTCTGTTAAAGCTAGTTCAACTTGAGGGAAAGACTCATGTGGAGATCAAATTGGACTCGTGCCAGCACTGATGTCCCAGAAGCCAGAGGCCAGTGTACAGTTACCACTTCCAGGAGGTGAGTATTTTWAAAAGGACTCTAATTTCTCCTTGGATATTAAGATAATCAGCAAGGTGCCCTCCAACACATTACATGCACATTCCTTAGCACCAAACACTGCTGCAGCCCTCCAAATATTACAGTAAGCCTCCTTTGCCATGATAAGACTTTCTATCTTAGTTTTGGCCCACAAAGCACAACTTTAAGTAACCCCAGGCTTAGATTTAGATTGAAAAGAAAAGACACTATAATGCATGGCACTATTTAAAATCTGAGGAGGCTGTTTGAGGCATGTGGTAACCACATCATGAGGATGTCTTTGAGTGCTTGGTCTGTCATAGACACCCTAGAATCTCCTGTAGGCATAGGGGCTGACTTCATGCCAGGCCCACAGACTGCTGTGGGTGACCTGTCATTGCCAGCTTGCCCACAGAAGTGGGAAAGACTGCCTAGTCACCTCCATGAAAGAGAGAACAAAGAGATACCCAGCCTACCTGTGGCAGGGATGACCTCCACCATGATCACAGTGCTCGCCTCCTGCAGGCTCACCATATCTTTTCCAAGAGCCTGTGTGAACATGGGAATAAGACAGTGTAGGGACTCCCTAGATCTCCAGCTCTCCCCCAGGGACATGGTGTGCCCTTTGGGGACACAGTGTCTGATCCATATTCTTGACTATATCTGATCAGCAAGGAAGGAGAACAGTTCTCTGGAGGGCACATCCTGGTCCGGAACTGGATGCATCCTTTGTGACCCCTGTGTACTGCTTTGCAGCAGGTTTGCAATGCTGTGTGCACATGGTGAGGTAGTGTGTGGCAGACAGCAGTGTGGGGCTGTCACCTCTCTCTGCCCTGCAAGGAGCTCTGTGCCAGTGTAGCTAAATTAATGTTATGGTCAAGTTGGTTTAGGTATCTGCCCAGGAGTTGGCACGCAGGTAGCAACAGTAGGAGTGCACAGCTACTAAGAGCTTGCTGTTTGGCACGTCTTATAAGGGAGCTCTGAGCTGTTGAATACAGCTACTCCCAGGAACATAACACCAAGGGCAAGGCACCAACTATTTAACTTGGCACAGGTCCATTTGAGAAAGTCAGTCCTGAATTTCCATCGTCTCAGACCCTTCTCCCCATCACCACACACAAAAATCCTGAGCTGCCCCTGCTCTGTTCAATGAAGTTTGTGATGTCTCTTAGTATGAGTGGGGGGAAAAGATTCCAAGAGATTTCTCTTTTCAGGTGGAGATATGGGTGTGTGAATTAGATTTTATATTTTCTGGATTTTTTTTCTGATTAAATATGGGAAGAGAGACTCCTAAAATCTCCCCAAATGACCTTTTGCTGATCTGCAATGGTATTTTCTACAAGAGTAGAGGACAAACAATTTTACAGCTAGCACCAAACAATAGCCTGTGTCATACAGGATAATTTTACCATCACTTCATCTCCCTCCAACCCTATACATTTATGATGCAAATGGTTGGTGCAAGGACTGTCTCTTCATTATGTCCCTCAGCTAATGCAATTCCACCCTTGGTGCTTCTCTATTAGAAACTCCAACATCCTTCCACCGCCCTGGTAAGATTATGAAGAAAGTTCTCCTACCTCCATAGTTACAGTCCCTGGTAATTGTAGCATCACGTTTGTCAGGATGAGTCCATCTTTGGTTGCGATGAAATCAGTGCTGTTTTTTATGCGATACTCAATGTTTGGGTTGACTTTCTGAAAAGTCAGATGAGTGAATGAGTAAACCACACTGACTGTGATTCATATGCGTCTTTGTAACAGCCCGTTGGCTGAGCTTGTATAAATGTGTCTGAAGTATGTGTAGGTGCATAATGCAATAAATAAATCTGGGCAGGGGAAGCAGGAAAGGTTGAACTCAGATATGGCCACCCTGTTCAAGAATGTATACTAAAAGTGTTGCCTCTAGAGAAATCTCAGATCTTACCCAGCTGCCTTGAGTCTTTAATGTTTGCCCTAGCAAAATACATCTTTGCAAGGGACCAGGCAAATTTCATCGGGTCTACCTTTAATACAGTGCCAAAGTGAGATGTACATGCAGAATAATCTTGCACTGATGGCTGCACATTTTTTTGCTTTGTCTTTTTGCTATTATTCCCCTACTAGGTGCCAAATCTTGTTGCAGAAACCCTGCCATCAGTAAAACTGACAGTCTTTTTTCTTTATGGAGTATAAAAAAGAAAAAAAGAAAAAATAGCGTCATGGTTCCTTAGCAAATCTCTTCTCCTTTCCTCCTTCCAGTATTTTGTACAAGAATGTTGCCCTCAAAATGAATCCTTAAAGGAAGGCCAATAATTTTCAGCCCAGACTGCAGGTCCTTACTAGTCTGCTGTTTCTGGACATGCTCTTTCTCCTATGTCAGTCCACAAATAACTCTCCTGTGTCCCTGAACTCTTCTCAGGACCACCTCTCCTGGCCCTAACTCAAATCTGGATTCATTCACAATATTTGCTAGCCCTCGGTTTACTCAGTATGCTGTTCTGCAGTAGATCTGCTCACCTACATAGGTCCGGGGAGGACAGGCTCCTGCAAGAGATGAGTCCAGCACTGTCTCTAGATTACACTCTGTCATTATACCATATTATAATCCCAGGGGAATACAGAAAGGGACACGAGAGGAAAGTGTGTGTCTACCTCCCCCCAAACTCATTCATCATGTTTGCCAATCCTGCTTTAACCTTGAAGTAGTCAGGGAGAATTCAGGACATTTTCATTTCCTTACATCAGTGAAATCGTCATCAGCTGCTGTTATCATCAAAGGTCTGGAAGGAACATCAGCTTCTAGGACAAAGCTTCCTGGGGTTAGACCAACAGATATTCTCCCTCTGTAGATCTTGTTCAAGAAGTATGGTGCATAGTCACTTTTATTGATGACCTTAATCTCTACACTAACTATGGAGTATTTCTGTATGTTGTTGACTTGGGAGGCCTGGAGAGAAAGAGAGAGAGAGATGCTATTCTTTTTCCTGCWAGTGATGAGATATAAAAGGATAGGCTTGATCCAAACCCTGTTGCAAATTTATGCTGTTCTTCCCTTCAATCTCATTGAGCTTTGGGTCAGCCTATCACGGGAGGCCTGGTGGTTCAGAGTTCTTGTGATTTAGCCCTGTTTCTCCTGTTGATCCTCCACATGATCTTAGTCTAGCCATAAAATCTAGATGTGATCCTCCATAAGGGCCACCTCTGGACACATTGCCATGCTCTAGTGTAAAGTAGCGGGATTCCAGCACTAGCAGGTAGAGTCTGATCATCTTCACTGGGGTTTTGGTCAGTTCAGTTACAGCTTGAGAGTTCAGATGCTGAAGGATAAATATGTGCAAGGAATAGTTTTCAATTCCTTGTATCCTCTTGAGCTCAAAGAGAACCTCCAGTCATGCCTACTGAAAGGCTTTCAGTTATGCTTCCCAATACTTTCAACCCATCAGGATGTCCCTTGTGAATTAACCTGATTTAATGGTGCAGCCCATACATAAGTGAAAATGCCTCTTGACACCTGCAGGAGCTTTGCATGTAAATTGGTATAAGACACAGGTCAAATACTGGATCCTTCCAAAAGAAAGGGTGCAATCAAGTTAGTCTTAATTATTAATGTAATTAACTCCTGTCACAGTTAGACTGCTGCTTCCTAGGAAGCCAGCTTTGCTGACTTGTCATATGCAATGTCATCAGACTTACCATGACTTGCAATAGGAACGGGTCTGGGGAAGTTGCTGCTTTATTCATAGTTAGATTCCCTGTATCTGCATCCACTGAGAACACTTTATCTGTATCCCCTAAAAAAACCAGAAAGACTATTTAATGATGTAATGCCTTGATAAAGCAGCCTGCAACTCCTGTAACTCACTTGTTTCACACGTTGGAGATGATGACAACATCACCAGAGCATGATGCTGTTATGCTTGCCTAGCTGGCTGTTTCAGGAGCTGGAGGTGCTAGCCATGGTTTCAAGGGGGCTCAGCAAAAGGAAAGCAATGAGAAGGCATGTAAATCTGACTACATGAGGAAAGAGAGAAAAGCTTTGCATTTTCAGCGCATAGACCCAGATACAACCAGCTTGAATTCTACCAAAGGCCTAGAGCCATCCAGTAACAAACACTAGGTCAAMGTCTTCAGCTAGAGCTCTAGCCGCCTTGGTCTTCAGTGGACCCCAGAGCCCCATGGTACTAAATTTCTCCTAGTTTCTTCATTCATCACAGAAATGCCAGACCCCACCTCAAAAACTGGACAGCAAAGATTTCAGAGCATATTAAGCCTTGGCTCCATGCCATCATCCTTGACCTCCGGGCTGAGCAGGACTCTGGTGCAATTTGAGGACCCAAGGTCTCCAGTTTCCTAAGATTATTGCCAACCCAAACCCTAACCCTGCAGTACAGGAAACGCAAGGGAAAGCTTATTCCTATTTTAAAGACAGAGAAACAAGTTATGTAGAAATATCAGRCAGGGATTCATCTAACATACTCTAGACATTTAGAGGTCAGACAGCTCTACCTCAGCTAGCTACCTAGACTCTCTTTAGCCAGTAAAGAGAAGAGAGCATTTTAGCACATCATTTATCTAGCTCTTTGTTGACACTAACTTCAAGATGAACTGAATTCAGCCCTGGAAATGCTTATTTTTCTCTGGTCCACAAAAAGAGCCTAGACACAAAAACCTTCTTGTATTGGTATAGGGGTAGAAATCAGTTTTCTACATCGCCAACACATCTGAATCACAAAACCATTTTTCCTATGTTGAATATACATTGAAATATGTGCACAATRTTTGGTTACCTTCCTCACTCTGAGGTGTTACAGGCTGCATTTAGACAAGGACCCTCAGTCAGGGGTTCTTTATTAACTGTGGGGGATGGGAACACACTATGTCCAAAATGGTAGTGGATTTTAAGGCTCTTTAATGTCTTTATTGCCATGCGGATCTTCACAGGTGTGGTGCTGTATGGAAGAAGTAAAGGAAGATGAACAAATGATCCCTCTACTCAACAGCTATGATCTGTCTTTGCCTTAATAGTTAATCAAAAAGACCACTGCTGTTTGGAAAAAATAAATAAATAAAAAAAAGAGTCAATGACTGYGCAATCAGGTCATCTTTTTGAAATCAAGGCTAGAATAGGGTAGATCAGACAGTGGCACTGTGCAGGGGAATAAGAACATAATTCATGGCAATGAATGAAAATTATGCTGATGATGTGGAGAATTTCTGGTTCAGCTCAAAAACTGAATGAAAGCAGGAGTCTGGCAAAAGTAAGTTTAAAGCTTAGAAATAAAGTATGTCTCAATCCAGAAAGAATAAGGTCCTTTTGCAACAGAGTTTATGGTCCTCAGCCTCTGGGAATATAATTCTCTTTTCTTCCTCTCTGCAAAGTCTGTCTCTTCCAATTAATCCGTAATTTTCTGTGGATCTAATTACATATCTGTGACAGAAACAGAGGGGCAAATTCCCTACCCCTGGACTTGACTGCCACTGAGAGTATCTCCTTTTAGTAGGTAATGTAGGGAACATTTAAGCAATGCAGTCTGGGGAAAGTGACCACTTCTACTCACCACCAACAATGCTGTACACTATTTTTTCATTTAAAGTGTAGTCAGGATCGATAGCATAGATGGGCCCAGGCTCCAGGGTAAGTGGTGCAGTCTGCAGTCACAAGGCAAACCATTAGATTCAATTCCAGAAYACCAAATGCTAGCATTTTTCCAGCACTGCCCTCTATGGCATGTTGCAGGATCAAGGACAAAGAGTGCTGCTCTGGGGAGGAACCCCAGCTTCCAGGGTGATGAGGGTTCATCGTCATTCTGAGTCATCTGCTTTTATAACTAGAGACCAGCACAAGCCCATGGAAATCAGTAGGCACTGCCTACCAGGAAGAGGAATCTCAGAGAGACTGTTTGATTGCTCCTGCTTACCGATTTCTCGGAGATGTTGACCCTACCAGTGTAGGGGCTGCTGATGCAAATGTTATTGTCCATGTTAGTGAAGGTGCAGGGTAGAAACCACGGTGGTTTGGTGTCAGCTTGTTCAATAAATATGCTTATTGTTGCAGTAGCAGTGTGAGTGGTAGTGGTGCTGTTCACTGGCCTGTCCTGTACCCAAAAGCAAAAAAGTACTCATTAGACCCAAGTTTTATTGTTACAAGTGGAATCCATCTGCAAAAGGCCAGTGGTCCAGCTCAGTAACTCAATTCTCTCTAAGGTTTAGCAGTTTTTGTGAAATTAGCTAAAGTAGCAAATTGTCTTGCTCTCTGTCAACAGAAGTGGATCAAGTACAAGGCTGGGTGCAGTCACTGCATGATTCAGCAGGGAGGAATGATTTCATTGCCCCCAGCATCCACCTTCTCTCCTGCCATCCCAATAATCTGCCCCTCAGACTTACCTTCAAGCTAAGAGTGGCTGTGGCAAACAAGGCATTTTGCTCCTCCTAAAGAACTTACCCTTGCATACAAGAGCAAAGTTGTGAATTTGATTTTCTCATAGTCCAGTGCTTTTTGCAAATAAATTTCTGGGTTATTAACACCTTTTATGGCAAAATAACCATCTGTGTCCTGGAAAAAAAAAAGAAAAGGAAAAGCCTGACTAGCAGATTTGATCAGACATATGCTCTGAAACACTATTCATTGCTGAATTTGACATCCCAACCAGACATTCAAACCTGGGGAGCTATGGGGGTGGGGGATGGATAGGAATGTGGGAGCTATTTAATCCTTTGGTATCATACACCGGAATTGCCTGGCTTGTCAGAAAACCTCATTCATGTCCCCATGAGTTTTGTTCTCCAAGATCCCCTGTTTTGCCTGCCTACCTGCTCAGCAGGTACTGGAGGAAATCTTTCTCATTTCTTACACTCAACAGGCTGCCAATAATTCTTGATTTTGGRTCCATGACAGCCAAGTGATCTCACATCCATGAACAAAAAATGATGAAGACTCCACAGCCTCTGAAAACTGGCAAGATCATTTGCTTAAGCCTAGCACAGCTGGACTTTGGAAACAACTATAAGGCCAAACTTGGAACAGCAGTAGTTGTATTTTGGTTCTTCATCACCCTTGTGTCTTGACTATTGTTCCTCTGAATTTTCACCATTGTGAGTACAAAATCTGGTTCCAGGGCTAAAATTGAAAACCTGGCAGTTGCTGTTCGTATCGTTTAAAATCCCTGGGGTTACACAAGTGTAACAGAGGCAGAGTGTCAGACACTGCCTGCTCACTGCATAGTGCTCCTTAAAAAATGTAAATATATGCTATCTTTTTTCACTTCAGTTTCTTGCTTTCTCTCTTTTTCTTTTCTTTTTTTAGTTCCTAGCAGGGTCTTACAGATTTGCAGTCGAGGTTGACRTAAGTTTGACTGTGTGCACAATTCATTTCCTGCTTTATCAAGCAAATCCCTCAAGACTGAGATAACTAAGGCACTAAACTGAGACCTGGGGAAAGTAGGGTCTGTCCCTGGCTTTGTGAAAGACTTTTTGTGTGATCTTGGGCGAAACATGTTATCTCCACTCTGCCTAGACAGTGCTGCAAGCAGGAGAATAATCCCTTCATCCTCTACCCAATTCAGGGCAATTCTGAACTCTGTAGGTGCAAAAGTCTCTCCTGCTACATTTACAGACCATCCCAACAGGACTTCCCTAGGGCATGTGACTTCAAATACCCCTGTACACTGTAATAATAATGTGAGCAGTGGAAGAATTCAATACTTGCAAATGTCAATTGTTCTCTGCTAGCCAGACCAATGCTTGATTTTTGTTTTACCATTCTGGAAAAGTCTTACTTTTTCCAGAAGCTATCAGTGAACTAAACATAGCACAGTCACCTAAGTCTCATTTTGGGACTTGTCTGAATGAAACACAAAGACTTCTCCAGAGCTACCTCTTTTCTCTCAAAGAACAAAGGTACTCACGGGAACACTTGTTTTAAGTTCGTAATATATAGTGTCAAGGTCAGCATCAGTAGCACTTAGATCTTCGCGAGGTATAACTGTGGCATTCACTTTTGTGTCCTGAAATACAAAGTTGCCGCAGTTATTCTTTCTGTGAAATGGGCTGAAGACTTCCCCCAGCAACTCTTCTCTAGTCCCACAGCAGTGGGTAACCCAGTGCCTTCTTCGCTTCCATAAAATGCTTACCTCGGGAACTATTTGGGTGAGATTTGTTTGCTTAAAAACTGGGCTGTTATCATTCTCATTGACAATGATCACAATAATTTCCAAGGAATTRCTCTGAGGAGAGAGTAGAGGCAGAAAATTACTGACACAGGCTAGGACCGTTAGGGGCTGACCCTGACTTGTAGATGTGAATGGAGAAGACGATGTGAGGAGCACAGCTGGATGGGGGCTGCATGGGGGCTGGGATCATAGCCAGCCCACCATGGTGGGGGCATTTGATGGGTTTTCTCCCACCTCCTCTCCATTCTCAGTCCCTCAGCTGCTTTTGCTTTAACCATGAGAGGGGTTTATATGCCTGCAAAAAAGAGATGGCTCTTCATAGCATGCAGTGGATGAAGAAGAGTGGAGGGAGGTATGTGCTCTTCTGCAGTACCTTTTAATAGAGCTGAGTGTTTAGAAGAGTACTCACCTGCCCAGCAGCATCGGTGCAAAGCAGATAGACTAACAGCAAGGTGTCTTCCTGTATGCAAAAACAAAAACTCAGCCATTTTGGAAATAAGCCAAAATGCCCAGACACTTTCTGTGGTAAATGAAGCACATAAATGCATTGCTAAATCAGAGCTGCTGCCAGGGCTCTTGCTTGTTTTCAGGCARCTCTCTTTCTTTCTTTCCTTTACAGTCATGCAGCAGTACTGAGATCTCATTTCCACTGGATTCAAAGCGGAGCAACACTTCGGCTTTGCTTCCTGTAATTCCCGTGACATGGCAGCAGAGCTCATCGGCCATTTCCTCCCGGTTTAAGCAAGTTCACACAGATACYTCTTTTGAAACTGAATAAAACAGAAATGTACCATGCAGCAAGTACAGTGCTGCCTATAGGGCCTGACTATATCTGCCATTTTTTGCTCAAGTGTAGTTTTTGAATCAGGAGAAAGGCAGCTTAAGGAGACCCTTCACTGTGTACAGAGCTGTCCGGGAAGGTAAAATAATATAGCAGCAACCTAACTAACACACTAATCTTTTATACTGCTGTTATAGTCCACCCAAGATCACCTCACCGCTCAGGGCTGTGTTTTGTACAGGCAAAAAGGGACCATTTTACCGGAGTCCTGGAGAACTGTGAACATCATAGTTGTCACAATTTTGTTTTAAAACCTCCCTCTTGCTCTGAGTCCTACAGAGTCACGGAAGGAAGGGGACAGCATGCGTACCATGCATCCCCCTCCTCCTGATCTTCTCTCCGCAGAGGGGCAGATTTCTTTGGCAGTAGACTTAACCCAACAGCAATTGGTTTATTTTTCACAGTTATTTCCTGTATCTTTTACTAATGGGCCATGAACCCCCGTAAGTCCAAGAGCCAAGGTTGAAACCTGCTTTATCCCAGAATTCTCCATCCCACCCTTACAGCTTGCCAGCTAAAAACTTACCTCAAAGTCCACACTTCTTGTCAGCTGCAGCTGGGACCCCTGTATGGTGAAATAACTGGCATCAGGGGAGGAAGGATCAACCCTTATGGTGAAGCCTTGTTCCAAAGAGACAGTGGCCACTACATAGCCAGGAGGGTTATTTTCGTAGACGCTTGGTTTCTGGTTATCCACAGAACATCCTGGAAAAACATGCTAGTGAGACCAAAATTGTCCAGGGATTCATGCCACAACAGAGCTGGGTCGCACCTGAGATCCCTGTAGTTACCACTGGAGATAAAAGTCCTTGAATGAAGCAGTCTTGGAGGAAGGATGTGAAAAAGCCATCCATCAGCTTTAAAAGTGCAATTTGCTGATGTGAGGGTTATTCTTCTGTGGCCATGAGCCTCCTGCAACAACTTACCTTCTTTCTGGGCTGAAATGTGTGTTATGGAAGGCAGCAAAAAGAGCACAGAAGTGAGGAACAGGTGAGAAACAGCCATGGTGAGTTGCAGGTGGTTATAGAAACTCTTGTTTCTGACTAAGCTGATCTTCTTGTCTTGCTGTTGCTCCTAGTATCTTGTTGTGCATTCACAGCTTCAGAGAGGCAAAAAGCATTGGCTCTTCCGAGCAAATTGCTGCAGTTCAACCTTTGCCTCCTTGCCCGATTGGATGATTTATCTAAAGATACTTAGTGGTCACAGAGTGTGATAAGGAGTAAGTTACATTTTCTGTTTTACTCCTGGGTCCTTCTGATCTTTAACTCTCTCTAGGACTGAGGAAATATGTGGAGCATTTCAGAGCTCAGAGCCAAGTCCCTGAGATGAGCATGAAGAAGAATGAGGATTGACACTTGGGAAGCTGCCTCTATACTCCAGCCTCTCCCACCAGGGGAAAAATGGGCAAGTTTATGTTTCTGATACACCAGGGGTACAGTCCATGTTGTGAGACCATTTCCTGAAATAAGCAATAGTGATGTTAATAAACCCCCTCCCCAATACCTTACTTTTTTTACCCAGGCTTTGCCTGCATGGCCTTCCTTTTCCTGTATATGTTTTGTTCTCCAGCCCATGACCTCTGATTTCTCTCTTCTAGTTCCAATGTTTTGTTCCCAGAGATGGACAAGCAGAGCAGGATTGGGGGGCTGAAGGGGGGTCAGTGTTCATATTTATGCTTTAGTGTTTTCCAGTGCAGAATGAATCCTATTAGAGGGGCTTTTGGTTGGAGAGGACAAAAGGCTGAGGCTGCCTTGGGTGAGTAAGTGCTTGCTCACAGGTTCTGTTTTTTTGGTGAAAAAGAAAGGTTAGAAGGTAAGGATGGCAGTGTACAGAAAACACCAAGCTGACAGCCAGTGCAGTTTAGTGCCTGACTGTGCTATCATTTCTGTAGGTGGGACTTGCRTTAAACTGTTTAACCTTTGTGCCTCGTTTCCTTATCCACAAATGAAGAAATAGAAGTACCCTTTTTCTGTTTTATTTTATTGTACAGGGCACAGGTAGGTAAGTAGAGGCAAGGAGAAGGGACATGTTGTTACCAGGTGGCCACAGAAAAGCAGACAAAATAACTTCCCCTGATCCCTCCTTTCCCTTTACGAGACAGAGACTCATTCATGTGTGACAAGCCCTTTGACAGAGGAATATGCCTTTGTGCTGCAGTCTGGGATATCTGCAAGGCTTTTCCTGTCTCTCAGCTGGCACTCACGCTATCAGCACTCCCTCCGGCGACACGGATGGGGAAAGGTGTGCACTGCAGTCTTTGCAGGAGGAAGGGCTTTCCTTACACCAGAAAGCTGCCCCTTTCTGGGGAGAATTTGAAAGGAAGAAGGCACTGRTGTTTACCTTGCAGTGTGCTGTGCACAGCACATCTCCAGTAGCAGGAGTATCTGCTACCAGATTCATTATCAGGGCAAAAAGAGGGGAGGGGGAGGCATGTCACAGTCCCATCTTAAAAGTGGCATGGGAGGATGAGACCTGGAGGTAGTCTGAAAGGTCTAGGGGCATTTCCCACCAAAAGGACAACAGGTGCCCTCCAAAAGACAAGAGTGTGCAAAAAGCATCTGCTGTCCTGAAAAGGACTTTTTTTTTTTTTTTTCAAATTAAAAAGCCAGCCCTTGAATGTCTTATTCTTATTTCTGAAAATGGCAAAGGTTTCAGTGAAGACTAACCTGTCTTGGCTGCTCTTTCCTCTGTAGCTCCTTTGTAACTCATTTATCATTTCTGAGATAATCATGCTATTTCCAGCCCCTCCAAAATATCCAGGCAAGGTGAGTAGAGCAGATCTAGATATGATGACCAAGGTCAGTCACAGCCCAGGGATCACCCACCAAGCCCATAGGGTGAGGTAGGTACCCTTCAGCTGGTAGCTGTTTGTACGGATGCTCCCTTGAATCCCTGTCCAGGCTCCAGCTATTTGCATCTCAGCAACTTTCTGAACCCTGTCACTCCATCATCTTGTCCTGCCTGTTTCTGAGTCTGTGTAAGTTTTTCCAAGATAAGTGTCATCTGGCAAGACATTTGGCCACTTGCTGTGCAAAGAGACACTGTTGTTTTGAAGTACAACACAACCTCTTGTGTAGGAAGAGGAAGGTGATAGTCATTCTCACTGTTCCTTTTAAAATCCCAATTGCTCTGGAAAAGATCTTAGATACCACATTTTATCCGGATGGCCATTAGTGGCTTAATAAAATACAGACTGTCCAGACTTGCTCCACACATACTCCCAGAGATCTCTTTCCTAACAAAGATTTCCTATGGGCCACAATAATGGCCACAAAGCCCATGTCGAGGCCCACAAGATCCGGGAGTAACATTTCAGCATCACAGTAAGGGAGTGGGTACTCAGATGAACATTTGGGGGGGGGGGCTAATTGCCTTGTAGATGTCACGTACATCATATCAGGTACATCATACATGTTGAAAAACTGGAGATACAGAATGGATTGAGCAGTTTTTTGGCAGGCACACGTGCTCACAACTGAAGATACCTTTTGTTTAGAAATGCATTTGTTTTACAGGAAAGATGAGGTTCCTGCTATATTAGGGGAGGGAATATGTCAGGCAGCATGCCAAAGAGGTAGCGTACAAACCTCTTTAAATGGTGGGAACAAACTCCTTTCAGTGGTGCTTTGTCTTTAGTGGCTATGAAAGGGCTGTGTCAAGAAATAGCAGACAGAAAGGAGGGGGAACAATATATGCAGTGCCTCTCTTTACTGCGTAGCCCTCATATTTCCTTGCAGTAAAATCAAGCACCTGGCTGACTTTCTGCTAAAYGAAAGCATTGATGCTGACTTTTTTGTACAGGCGAGTGTGGTCCTTTTTTCACCCCGGCACAGATAAACACGAATAATGGGCACATYTGGGTACTGCTTGCCTATCCATTTCCCAGCAACTGAGCTGCACAGACAAATTCTCGAAAGACACAAACCTCAAACCCAACCTGCTGGCACCAGCAGCAGAGTGCTGAGCCACAGCCGCCAAAGTTGTGGSCAGAGCCTTGAGTAGCCTCAATATACCTCTGCGCATTGGTGGGGAAGCATGGCAAAATACTTCTTCCCACCATCTGGCATTCCTAATCATCCAAAATCTAGTAATCTTGGTACTACCCTCATTACTGTTTCCCAAAAATCAGCTAAAGCATGGCACAGCTAACAAATCTTTATTAGTCTTCAGAAACAGGCACCAGATGCTAACACATGGAGGAAGTGATGTGCTGTGTTCAGGCTCTATCCACTCCACGCACATCCATCACACTAATATATATATATATATATATATATATATACACACACACACACACACACATATATGTATATACGTGTGTGTATATATATATATGTGCTTACCTACATGGTTTCATTGTTTTTTGGGTGCTTTCCAGAATTTATTGTTAATTATTTGCTGATCTCAAGAGTTTCCCCATCACAAGAGTTTCCCCTAAGCAAAATTCAGTAGCTTCCTTGTTTATTTTCAAGGCTATGCACATGCAAACCCATCTCTCGGGCTGATTTTGACAGAGTATTGGCTTTCACTTCACCTCTGGTCAAAACTGTCTGCAACTTCCTTCATCTCTGCAATCAGCTGCTTGGAGATGGGACAAATGTACTGACTGGTAACTTCAGCAGCTTCCCTGGCGTCACTGTCTGAGCAGCTGTCAGGAGGGAAAAAGACAGGTGATTAGTTTGTTATTCGCAGGGGACTGGACTGTGAAAGGGGTGATAAGGGCACCTTAAAAGCCCAGAGGTGACTCCAGACATATGACAGAGGGACCCAGATCACAGGTGCTGGTTGCCAGGTACCATAGAAACTCAAATGCATGGGAAAGGCTGTTGGTGTTACCATCCCTGTTTATTCTTAGGGCAATGTGGACCACAGGCATTAAGAGCTGGCTTGTTTCTCCCAATTTTAGTCACTTAATAGTGAGGTGTAATTGATAGCAATTAGTCACTGGAAAGAGATAGGCATGTCCAAATATAAGAACAGCCCATCCTGAGAGATGTGTTTAAGAGAAAGGGACYCTTTTTCTCCTCCTGACTAGAGCAGGAGCAAGGACAGTCCCAGACTGGGTACTTAATCATACCTTGCTAGAGTTAGGTGAGATACATCCCACCTTAAATATCTCCTAGAAGAGCTCTACCACCCCTCAGGAAGTGTCTCAAGGTATCTCAATTCTCAAAAACAAGCCTGTCTGTCTACTTCTGGATGAAATTAAGTGCTAAACAAAAAACAAACAAACAAACAAAAAAAACACAATGGAATCATCAATGTGGTAATATAGATGGCTTGATAAATTAGGATGATAGAACAGAAAMGGAAATTCAGCATAACTGAATCAAGACAGGGTAGCAAATGCTTTCTATCTTAACTGTTAGACCGTGTTTCCTAATGTGATGCATCATTGTTTCAGTCCAGGCTGACAACTTTACAATTAGAAAAAGATCTTATTTCGCCTTCCTGCGTTATATTTCTTTTTCATAGCTAGCTTTTATATGGTGCTTCCTACCTGCAAATCTTAATATCAACTTTGCTTTAGCAAAGGCAAAACTGAATGTTAGCTGTGCCTGGTTTATGGGAGTAGAGATTACCTTGAACAGTGGYGTGGAAATCAAAATTTGAAATTGAGCCACATGCCACCTTGTAGTTAGATTACAATGTTTTCTTTGCTAGTTGTGCAAGTCTGGGAGTGTGGTTGTTGGCAGAGCCTCAGTAGATACAAAACTGCCTGATAGGGGGCTATATTTCAGGAATGACAGTCCCTGACACAGCACCTCCCCAGTGCTGTGGGGAAGAAGACAGAAGGGATCTTCAAATACACACAATTTCCTAAATTGTCCAACCTGACTGTTCAATCAGCAGAGCAGAAATTTTTGCGGATGCCAGCTGAGTCCTTCTGATGCCCACAGCTGTGGTACAGGCACAAGGACCCACAGGCACTTTAAGCGCTGCATTAGATCAGGCTTCTACACTTGGGGCAAAAAGTACAAGTTACTATAAGTCCTTTTCTGGCTTCAGTACTGTGGCAATGGGGGAGGTACCAAGGTAAGAAGTTGATCCCCACTTACCTGGCGTTCAGAAAACTCTGGTATAGCCACATGAAACAAAGACCCTCATGGCTGTTCTCCTCCTCTCTGCCCAGCACATCTGCCTTGACTGGGCCTGGAGAGCTGATTTAGACAAGGAAAAAATATAAAAAAAAAAAAAAAAGAAGAAGAAGAGTGTAACCACCACAGCTCTAAAGCAGCACTGCTCTGGAAGGCAGGTTCACCTGCCAATGGCCTGCTCCATGGTCATATGGTCATGCTCTGTTAACTTGCTGACTGTCACCTCAGCCCTGCCGGAAGAGAAACAAGCGTCCTCTCCAAATCAGGCTGAGATGCTCTTTGAGTGCCTTTTTTGTTTGCATGCCCCAAATCACTTGTCACAGCATGTGTAAGGTAAGTCATGGAACCCCCTCACTGAGTCAGCTCAAGTTCAGGAAACCATCAGCCTTACTTATTCTGAAGAGCTGAACTCTAAGAAAGCTCCACTTTCCCCAGGAGTTTTGAAAGAAACTGCAGTCTTCTGACCTATTGCAAATATTGAAAGCATTTTAAAAAGTTTTTCCTTCCCACTTGGCTCATGACAAAGGGACAGATTTTAATATGCACTCGCACACTACTTTGTTAGTTGGTATGGACATGCCTTTCAGCCCTTGGATCTATCCCTTCTAGTATCTGGAAATTAAAAGTCTGCTGCATCTACCAGGATTTCCTTAGTGGTATGTGTCCCAGAAAATATCAAAGCACCCTGTACAGATGGGAAGAAATAAATATGCTATATGTCTCTACCTTGAAGGAAGGACCAGGACTGAAGGAGACCTTTCCAGGCAATGTGGATAATATTATCATAATGAAAGCCACATGATACAGCTGATGCCATGCTTGTATATGTGGCTTCTGCAGGAGCTAGTCACCTTGATCTTTGGCTGGTTGAAAGATCCAGTCTGCCATATATATTTTTTTGTCTAAAGCATGCCCAATTTGGCAGCAAGAACCATGGCTGGGGACTATGAAACTCAGAGCTCYTACACGTTCTGTCATGGCACCACTTTTCCAAATGCTTTATTTGAAATGGGTAAGTCACCTGCAACTTTCTCTGAAAAATTAAACCAAAATGCAAACGAAAAACCCCAGAGTGATCTGAAGTTTCATCTCCTGTGGATAAGGTTCAGTCACACTGAATGCAATAGAAATTGTTGCCTTATGCTGAGAAGTATTAAGAAGGTCTATGGCCTACTGTAACAGGCAGGGCAGGCTGGTGGCACATCTCTGCTATTGCACAGAAGCTCAGGGCACAGGCTGGTGGGAGGAAACCAAGCCCCAGCCCTCTTACTGTTGCCTCACATTTCCCAAACCACTGCCACCCACTTCCGCTGGAGATGAGACCTGTCTCCCCGTAGCCTATGTGGGGGCTTCCTTGGAAGGCCAAACAGCTCCAAGTTACTTCCCCGTTTCCCAGGAGGCAGAGGTTTTACCTGCGCTTGCGGCCCATGAGATTTTGGATGAAYTTCTGAACCTGAGCGTTTCCTCTCATCTTGCTGTATTCACTGGTAAACAGCCCRTCTGAGTGCCTCTGGAACCTGCAGCAGGGAAAATAAAGGGTCGAAAGACCACACAATGGCTGTTCCTCCAGCCGTGAGATGTGGGATCTATCCTGAGGCTCTGGTATCCCTCCCCTGCTGTCTCCTCTCATCTTGGGCATCCTCTGGATGAGGTCAGTACTGGGACTGGCTCTGGAGCTGGAAGCAGCTCAGCCCCTGGGCATCACCCTTGGCTGAGGTCACATCTCCCATTGGAGGTGTCCCTGCCCTGGAAGTGTGATTTTGGCTCCTCCTTACCTCTCCTTGAGGTCCACTAGGTGTTTCACTACCTGCTGCACATAGGCATTGTCATGCATCTTGCTGAGCTCGCTATGGAAGAGCCCATCAGTGTGTGTCTCAGTCCTGGGAGGTTAGAAGAGGAAAAGTGGACGAACATTTAAAACTTTACCCTGAAGGAGAAGCATCCTGAGCAAGGATTGGCAAGAACTGAGTCAATTTGGCAAAGTTTACAAAAAAGCAAATCCTATAGAGGTTTAACCATCATATAGCAAAATCATCTGAACCTCCTCTTACTAAAGTCATTACTTTACCATAAAAGTGTGAGAATGTGAGGTTATCTGGTTAATGGCTATTCAGTGTAAAAACTAGGACAAGAGATAAGAGAAGTAATAAATTAAATACCTTCAAATACACAACCTCTGAGGAAGAGTTAACATTAACAGTACCATAGAGCAGCACTCTCCAGTGACTGTTGGACCATTGAAAGGAGGGCTCAAAACCTCAGTAGGGTTCAACTAGAGCTAGCAAACTTTTAGTCAGACTAGCCTGGGGGCAGGATAAAAAGTCTGGGGTCCAGCTGTTGATCTGGACTAGCTAGTCAAGAGATCCCTTACRTGTGTACGTGTGTGCATGTAGGTCTGCACAGGGAACAGGGTGAGCAGAGCTGGGCCAAGCACCAGTTGCAGCTGTGAGAGGACTGCAAAAGAGTCTCAGCTCTATCCTCCTCTTGTCTGACTCCTTTAGTCTCTCTAAGCTTTAAATCTTCCTGTACAAGCAGGAGGGAGAGATGAATCCTGCTTAAGATTTACATTCRGCATTGTGAGCTGGTGGACTAACAAGGTTGTCTATTTGTGGTTACCTTTTTGCAGGACTGGGCTATTTGAGAYAGAAACATCCACTTCTACCAGTCTGTATAAGCATCTAGCAGGAAAACAGGCTCAAAAGTATCTTTTTTTATTGTAGTCTGATCTGTGTCATGATCTTGTTTTTTCTCCTGGATGGAATAAAATCTCTGGATGGAAGATAAAAGGCCAGCTTTCTAGCTAGCAGACTTTATGAACAGAAAGCCAGGGAGAGAAAGGAAGCAGAGGCACAAGAACAGCTTACCTCTCCCGTGACGGAAGAGATGCCGAGAAGCATGATAAGACAATCATGGGAATAATTAGCTGCCACAGACCAGTCATCAGGGAAACCATGACGTCTCCTAAATGAAAGTATGCAGTTTTATGAGCAGTAAAATGAATGGCCTTGCTCTTTGCCAGCTGCCGTTTATATGCCTCAGAGAAGGCATGGCTATAGAAATAACACCACTATAATTAAATTAAGTGGGAATTCCTGCCAACAGTGCCAACAGAGCTAGTATTTCTTTAAAAATCTATAAGATGAGCCATTCAAATCTGCCATATTGTCATTAAGTTCTAAGTTGCTTGAAGCTGTTTTCCTCCTGCAACACCATCAGCCCCAGAGCATGGGCCTGAGGTTGCCTGTGTAAGATGATGTTTGTGCTGGAATATTGCTGCGAACCAGTATAATGTGCCTCAAATATGCAGGGAGGTATCATGTGAGTTAATCCATGAGCAGCCCAATGCCATGGAATAAACCCTATTCCACTGAATGTCTCTGAGAGCTGAGCCTTCAGGGARAGGGTTTAAACCACCCATCAAAACATCCCATATAGACAGTTATTAATATACCTAGAGGATATCCAAGAGAAATCTGTCTTTTTTTTTTCCTAAATTTTCAGGCAAAAAAATGGCATATACCAAAAAATAATTCATCTGCACATAGGGGGAGGGCAGGGCTCTTACATGTGCTGATATCTATTTATCCTCAAACATTATTTTCAAGAAGAAAAAAAAGAAATAACACACACAGCTATAATAACAGCAAAATTTCATATTTTGTTGTTCTCTTACTGAAATAAAAAAAAGAAAATTTCATTTTGYGTATCACAAGCAATTGCATATTTTTCGCTTTTATTTCTCAAGCTCTACTTGCAGCCCTATGCCTGCAGAAATGCATATGTGYCTCTATAAGAGGGTGCTCACATTCCTCCAGAAATTACATAGGGGTAATTTATCATACTGTAATTTATCATACTCATGTCTTCTGCTTGTGAGGAAGTACATCTTTCTTTCCTAGTTGCTGACCCAGAAACACCCATATTGCACTTGCTAACCCAAAATTGGAATCCTCTCACTTTGGTTTTATCCCAGTCTGAAATTAGACAGTTCAAAGAACATTAAATGACTTTCAGACGCTTTCTAGCCCTTTAAGGATTGTTTTCTATCCTAGAGGTACAGCAAAACAAGGAGAGGGAAGTGGAGGAATGACAAGAGTGGGAGATTTTTACATAAATGACTTTACTGTAAGCCATAACACAGCTGTTTAATGGCAGCTTCAGGGCAGAGAGGAGAGAGGGTTTGCAGAGAAGTGCGTGGTTAGGGATCTGTAAGCTTCATCTCACATCCCCTTCTGACACTTTTGGTGCTGTCAGTCTTCGTGTCTGTTTGGCTTGGAGTGGGATTAAATAAATACAAGAAAAAGAACTTTTCAAAGGTCAGTTACTTATTGGAGTCTGGACAAAACAGGCTTCACACTGCTACCTCCTGCTTAAAGGGCATGGAAGAGATGAAACCAGCCCCTGAGTCCAGAGCATATCAAGCCTCAGAGAAGTGAAATCAGCCCACTGAGCCTGTCTCTTAGTCTATAAAAAACTTGCCACACAGTACCTTGGCCCCTGGATCTCAACCTGGCATTTTGGCTTTCCTTGTGCCAATCCAGGGCTGGCGTTCCTCTTGGAGCACCATGGACCCATCTTCCCCTCGGAGATGGCTATGGGGAATCATCCTGCGTTTGCAGAGATTTCACTGTGACCATGACAGTATGTCCTCAGAAATTGTCTTTAACATCTCGTTTTACACCCCAGCCCCAGTTGCCCCTCTCTCCTAGCCACTAACCAACAGACCAACTTGTTTTTTTCCCTTTCTGCACATAATCTTCTCTTCCCTGTGCAGATTAGACTTGCTTAGTGGAAGCAGTGGTTTTGGGGGAACTTCTATGTGTCACTAAGTGCTGCTTTGTGTTACCTTCTTTTTTTTAAAAAAAAAAAAAAATAAAAGTTAAACCCTGGGGAAAATTTGTAGTGTCGTCACAGTAGAGTTGTTTAACCACCTTAGGAAACTTCCAAGCTTTTACTGCCCTCTTCAGTGGTGCTGGCTTTCAGTAAAAGCAAGCCCCTTAGCTAGTTGGGGACCTTTAGCTGAAAGAAGCATGCAGTGAGCCAGAACAATACCTTGGAGCAGCTCAGTGCTTTCCCGTGGATGAATTCAACTATTAAACACRAGCTTGCAGCCAAAGGCCTTGCCGGATCAAGTCTTCCATCACAGGAAGGAATGCTACTACCAGGAGAGCTTCCTGAAAGGAGTGCTGTGAGTCTGGCACACCTTCTTGCTCCTGCCCATCTGTTAGGCTCTTCATAAACTAAGGACCATTTACTTCTGGACATACATCTGGTCCAGCTGCTGTCTGGGCTCTGTTCTTTCCTTTAGTTGCTCTAGAGGAAGAAAACTCCCCATATTACACGCACTGCTGTTCAGGAAATGGATTGCCTCATGGCAACGACTTGGCAGAGCATGACAGAGGCCCAAAATCCACCACCCAAACCTGAACCCAGGGAAAATGCACCCCATCTAGGCTGATCGCATCAGTACGATGGTACTCACCGCTTTGAGTTCTCTCAGGGCTCTCAGCTGTCTCACGGCTGTGATGCACCACTGGCCCACTCCTCTCCACAGCCCCCTATAAATCTGCAGCCCTTATCAGGAACAATTACTTGGGTAAAGAYGGAAATATGAGTAATCATGATTAACAGCACATAATGAATCCAGGTTGAAATCTCCATTTAATTACTTGGTAAACCCATTCAGGTCATTCACAGCAATTCAATGGACTGTATTTTTGCTGATGTGTAATAATGCCTGTTTGTGTGCGTGATGACAGTAATTTGCTGGACAAACATCTCTGGACTGATTGATCCATTATGATTGTCACGATTATCTCTCTTCCTGKCTTTAATTACCTCTTCATAGGAGTTTAATCTTCTGTTCTTCTTTTTTAATTCTAGCTCAGGGTTTGTTTGGAATTACCAGAAAGATTGAATGTGGCTTTTTTAGGACAAACATTGACTGATCAGTAGGATGAAATGCAKCTTCTGTGATACCAATGGAGAATCATAGAATCGGTAAGGTTGGAAGGGACCTCTAGAGATCATCTAGTCCAACCCTCAAATGAGTGGCCCGTACAGGGATCGAGCCCATGACCTTGGCATTATTACCATTGCACTCTAACCAACTGAGCTAAACTTAACCCCACATGAGCGGACAATGCTTTTTAAGTTGCAGTTTCATGGCCAGGTCTGAGAAAGGTCTGGTGAGACCAGACTGAGTCATAGTTTTAAAGCAAGAAGTATACTTAGACTTGCATGAGAAATACACTAAATATACTCCCTGCCTTTACCGAGCTTTGGAGCTGGCTGCTTTCAAACACTTCTACTAAAGGTGATGTACAAAGGGAAGGAGAAAATAGGATTACGCCCTCTCTCTGCTTCTTTATTTTGTATAAAGTAGCTTGGAAGGATTAACCATTATAAATAAATCTGCTTATCTTCCAGCTGGGGAAATAGGAGCTATATTGCACTTTTTCTTGTCTACTTATCTTTTTCATTTTGGGGAGCAAAGGGTGTCTCCATGACTAGAAGGCTGGGAGCAACCTGGCTTTTCCATGTCATCCTTCCCTTGGAAGGACAAAACATGCATTGATGAGTCCTGTAGCATATTGCCCTTATAACTGCTTGCTTCAGCAGTATTAGCACCGTCAGTTCTCTTGCAGCCCACTCACCAACTCTCTGATACACTTGTTTGTGTTGATATGGCCTCAGTCAATGCATTTTGTCCTCTATAAAACCAGGTGCAGATGTGTTGTGAGTCACATGCTTCTTCCACTGCAGCTGAAAGCTTTTCTGAACACCCAGTCCAGGTTTAGAAGCCCCCTATGGTGTTGGTGATGTCTACAATTCTTTGGATTTCTGTTCTTAGCATTTAAATCTGTTAAGGCCTTCCTTCATATATGACATCAGTACTGTAGTGACAGCCTTCAGCTGGGGCTCCTGGTGTTGCCCAGTGCAAACATCTGCTACTGAGAAAGGCCCTGTAGGGGCAAGACATGCAGGAAAAAAAATCTTTAGAAAGCCAAACAACAAGCAGGGAGTTAAAAATGACCAGAGTGATTTCCTTACCTTTGCAAATAGCCTCAATGGTGCTACAGTGCTCCCAAACTCTTGGAGAACCAAGTTTGGTGGGATTGCCGCACTGCACCCAGATAAGATGCCCACAGGAGAGTTTGCAAGGATGGATGAAATGACCCCATGATGGCAGCAGAGGGTGAGTTACGGAAGAGAAATACCAGAAGGTTTGGATACCAGAAGGAGAAGTGAAGTAACCTGTAGTATATATCTACCTTGTAACTAAAAATAGTTTTACCTTCTAGCTGCACCAAAGAGAGAAAAGGCTCAGGATGACAGGGCAGAGAGGTGGGAGGCCAGGCCTGGCATTGCTGCAACATAACATGGACAATGACCAAGGGCTTGAGCTTAAAAGAAGTTCTTGTGGTCCCTAACAAGGAAGTATAGTTTTTTTTTTTTTTTTTTTTTACATTTGTGTGAGCATGCAAAGGGAGAGTGCAGCCAGCAGCAGGCACAAAGGTGTAATTAAATCATCCATTAATCACTGTAATTTAACCCTGCATTGCTGTGCAGAATGATGGCAGAGAAAAGCTCCTAGTCATCAACTCAAAGAATGACAAAGGAAATGGAAATTATTGCCCTCATCTGATCTCTGCTCCTCATATAGCTGTCTCACTCAAAGCTGCAAAATGTCAGGGCTGCACTGATCCTTGTCATCTGTTGCCAGTTATTCATCTGGGCCCAGAGCAAACTTAATGCATATTGCCCCAGACTCAGCCTCTGGCTGAGAGAAAGGCTGAGGATCACCTGCCTGGAGGTATCACAGGAGTGTTTGTGGATGTTCTGCTTTGAGAAAGGATGGGGCCTTTACAGGACTAGCTGAAGCCTATGCTCACAGCTATCTGCATGCTCAGGAAAAAACTCCTTAGCCAAAAAGCAAAAGAAATGTCTCAGCTGCTCTCACTTAACTGGGTACAAAAGAGGTGAAGATGTTCAGGGGATGCATTTGGATGGAGATAGTTTCATGGTAGGCTAGAAATAGCCAAGGTTAGGGAGCAGAGCCAACTTTTGTGCCTAAGGTAGAAGCAAGCCAGGCTGGGCATGAGTCCATTGAGTCTGGGATGCTCTCAGATGTGGTCCAAATTTGGATGCTCATTACACACCTCAGGTATTTATGATTTCTGGGAAAATAAAAGTTGTATGCCTTTAGGTTGGGGATCATCTCACATCACTATAAGTGTCCCCAGAAAACTGGAGACTGGAGTTCTGTCAGTTGTCARTTCCAGGTGATTCACTGTTTTCTAAAGCAGGAGTCCAAATTGCTGCCTGAAATATCCCTTCCCTATTGTCCATAGCATCCTGAACTCAGCAGGACCTTGAGGACACCCTGCTGCAGCACATTGGTGAAATCTTAGAGGGGCCAAAGGCTCTGAGCAGGCAATTAGCACCAAATGGATGTGTGAGTCACTGCCCTCTCCCTACAGATCTGAGTGTTACAATCCAGCAGCATCTCTGGGGCTGTAGCACAGCATTTGTGGGATGCAGCACAATATTTAAGGGCCACCTAAGGAGCTCTGAGGCCATGCATTAACATCCCTGAAAGAGCACAGGGAAAGATGTCCCAGGGAGAAGGGGTTTGTGAGCCTTGGCACCATCCCTAAGCAGAAGGTGAACTGCCCTGAGGATGTCCCCAGGCATAAAGCTGCTGGGAGATTTGTGCAGTCACTTGCGCTTAGACTTGCTGCTGACTGACAGGTACGGCATGGAGAGACCTGCTGTAAACAGCATTAAGTAAATCCAGTGGCCACAGGTGTAAGGGCAGTGAGCAGAGCTAATCGTGGCTTCCACTCAGCCTGGGATCCGTGCCACTCCTCCACTGGGGAAATCCTCACGTACGGCAGGGAGTGAGCATTATGAAATGGAGGTCCATCCTCACTTCAACACCAAGGCCTCTCAGGACAGGCCAAGACACTTAGTCTGCCTGCAGCTTGATTTCAACATCTGTAAGACTGAGCCCCATGTCCAGAGACTACAGTGAGCAGTTGGTACAGTGCTGCTATGGGGGCAACCAGCCCATGGGGGTCCTGACCCCAGGAGAGACAAGCTGAACCAGTGGACAATAGGAGCATCAAAATCATCCCAAAAGGTACCTAAACACTAGTGAGCATGAGCTGGACCYCATCCTAAAGATGTCAAAGCTGCAATTCACATAGAGGAAGGTTGTTCCCTCTCTAAAGGGGAACCAAAGAGGCTTCTCTACAGGGGAACCAAAGGGGCACCAAACTTGTGGTGTGAAATGTAGGATCCTGTAATTGTTAAATATGTTGACGAATTGGGCACAAACATACAAGAAAACTCTAAAAAAAAAGCTTAGGCAGATGAGCAGAAAGATAAAAGACAGATGCCTGAGATGCCTTTTAAAGCTCAGTGGAAAAATCACCATTTGAACAGGGTTTTAGAGGTCTTGCAGGTTTTGAAATGCTAAGCTGTCATGGCCAAGCTTGGGAGCTGCAGAGGACAGGGAAGCCAGAGAAAGAAAACAGATGGTTGGTAATATGAGCATTATTCTCACTGGAAACTGGAGGGCCAGAGCAGTCCTGCCCCTTCACCAGGGTTTGTCCCCTCTGTGTGACTGAAGGTGGGTGGTCCATCAGCAACTCCATGGCCAAAGGTGAAGCCCCAGGTACACTCTGGCCACAGTTATGAGGACTGCCTGCGTTCTGGGTCTTGAGCCACATTGGACATCCTCAGGGCATAGTCATGGGATCAAGGGGATGCTTGGCTTGTATTGCTTTGAAGCAGCCCAGACTGCCAAGGCAGCAGCAGGACAGCACATGCCTCTGGAAAGAAATTCAAATAAATTCAGGCACCCCTGGAAAAAACAGACACCTGGAAATGGGACGAAATCTTTGGAGCTGGTTTCTGAAGCTGCTCCTGGGAAGTTTTGGTCTACAGAGAGCAAAGGGAGGCCTGTTGTCATCTGTCTCCAAGGAAGTTTTATGTCCACACCCATTAAACCTACTGTTGGTGGCAATGTCTGCAGCTGCAGGAGTGCCAAATATGCTAAAATAGCCATACCTACAGGAAACATTAGAGAAACCACCCAGCGAAGGCAAGTCAAAGTGAATGGGTAATGTTTTCTAGCCTGAGTGAAAACTCTTTAAGTAGTTACTGCTGTAGGACACAAGAAACACCCTATCAGGTCAAACTACTCATCTCTCTAGTCCCAAATTTGGCAATATTTAAGGAGACCGTATGAGCCTGGACTTTTTCTGTGGTCCAGTCCTGCAGGGCAAGGAAAAGGCAAAAGGATTTTGGAGAAGAGGGGGATTTCATCATACAGTTATGTGTGGGGCCAATCCTGACCCTGTACCTGAAAGAGGATGCAGACAGACTATCCAAAATCACAGCTTGGTGCTCCAGAGTGCTGTCTTGATCTGTGAAGGGGAAATTCCCTCCCACATTTTGAGGAAATCCATATGGGACATCAGAGAAGACTTTTTGGCTGGAAGCACAGTGCAGGTGAGTCAGTCCTCATCCCCAGAGGGCTTTAAGAACAGGCTGGATAAAGCCTGACGTTTTATCCTCAAGTGTAATGTGGACATCATTGCTCCTGCCTTGCACGAGGAGAGCACATCCAGTCCTCAAGTTGCTGTTTATTCATGGCAGCCACTGCTGGCTTCTTTGCTGCTCAGTTGTGTTTCTGCATAGGCTGCTCTTCTTTTCAGAGCACCTTGCTTCACCAAAACACACACTTCAAAATGCTCCTGCAGCCTTTGTGCTGCCCTCACTGGGGTCTGTGGTTTCAAGGAGGCTATGCATGCTGGGGCTGGGATGGGCTAAGAAGGTCTGGGAAGGACCATCCCATCCTCTGCACATGTCTAGCAAAGGCATTGAAAGATTTTGATAGAGGTGTCCAGGTAAAATGACCTGCAAGGAGCCCAGGCACAGGCCAGGCCCCCTTTGACAGTGTTGCTTGCTGATGGCATGGGAGTTTATTGAGGTCAGATGGTACTAGGAACTGCATGGCTAAATCCTTCCTACGTAAAAGTAAAATACTCCTTAATCAGCTTATGGAGTGTTCAGGAACTTCTACCTCCCCCATTCCTTTTTTTTCTTTTTTTTTTAATGTATGTGTGTGAGTCCATGTGTAGAGTAGGGATTTTCTCTTTCGGATTTTTAGGTGAGCCTCCGGCCAAGTCAAGAAGCTGGTGGTGATGCTGCTGTTTGCTGAGAGCAGATTGGAATGTTTTTCTTGCATCACCCTCAAACCTGTAGGAGAAAGGATCCTGACTGGAATAAGGAGATTGGAGGATTTAGCCTTCCAAATGCTCCTTTCTTGAACAGGATGGTTTCAGAAATGGTTTTAATCTTTGCCACCTGATTTGTAACTTTAGCCGCAAAAGGAGAGAGTGAGATGGGAAGAAGTGGGGGGACAAAGGCAACTGTTTGTGGGCTTGGGAGAAGAAGGGGAAAGGAAAATCACAAATCCATAGGGCAAGGTGGCACCTCAGGACACCGCCTGACTCACCCCAATCCCCAAGGTGGGCTCAGTTATTCCCAGACCCTGAACAGGATGCAGGAGCAACCCTTATCTTGAATAAATCCCACCACAGGAGCATACCAGCTTCTCATGGCCCTGTCAGAGGTTTGTGCTTAAAGCAATGCATAAGATAGAGAGGGGGRAAAAAGGTATATTTTCTCTCTATTTTGTCAGTTTTTCTGAGCCTCTGTGTATTCAAATGGGCTATGTCATAACTAGGAGGACTCTGAATGTGAACAGGGAGAAAACTCCTTCCCATGCCTGGTGTTACAAGATACTTGGGATTTGTTCAAATCACAACCTGGGAACAAGGAAACCCCATCCTTGAGGCTATGCAGACCTCCAAGGCAGCATGTGATTTAGCAAGAGGGAAATTACTCTAAGCAAAGCAGGCACCTGGATCCAGGAGTCACCAGCAGAGAGGGGCAGGTCCCACCACCCTACCTGGCAGGGAATATTTTTCAGGTGGGCTTCTCCAACCTTGTTTTGTTTTGCAAGGAGTCCCAGGACATGCTCAAAAAGGAAAAGGGAATCTGGCTGGCACTGGAGGGGCAGGGAGCGATTCCCAGGCTCCTTGACTGAGGCTGGTGGATGCAATACAACCACCATTAATATTTCATTCTGCCAGTCTCCTGACAGGGTGGCAAAGTGCCTGTGAGTGCTTTTCTGATCTCTGGGTGGGCTTTTCCATCCACCTGTGCTCCGCATAGGTATCTCTCCTCTGCCTGTCTGTATAACATTTAGCTCCTGGACATTTAACTCCAACTCTTGGGCTTACTTTGGTTGCTTATGTCTCTCCTCCACTTTGTTCATCAGTAAATTCCAGCAAGGCAGATTGAGGATATGCTTGTCCACACAGCTTTGCTGCAACATTTGCCACCTTTCTGGATTTGCATTGGTTTATCTCCAATGAGAAAGCAAAAAAGCAGGGGGAGACAAGGAGGAAATTCCTAGCAGATTCCTGAAAGTGCACCTGCTCGCTCTGAAGTCTGGAAGATGCTGGGCACAGTAGTTACCACCACAGCTGGCAACACCGCCCATGGGTACAGGCATTGAAAACTTAGCGCTAGGAGCCCTAGGCTCTGCTAGAGCAGACCTCACACATTCAGCTTAAAGTTGTGTCTGCCTCCTGACAAACTCTTAGGTGAAATTTGGAGTGACATGTGGCTGTTTTGCAAGAAGCAGTTGAGGAAAAAAAAAAAAAAAAAACAGGAGTTAGGTTCAAATTAGAAAATCCTGAACCCTTAAAATATTTTGCTGACAAGAGGGAGAGGAAAAGCACCCAGAATGAGAGTGCTGGCAAGAGCCCAGCAACTCCATGTGATGGAATGAAGAAGGCACTTTGGAAGCAGGCTGCATGGTCCCTGGCAAGGATAGGTGCTAAGGCAGCAGGATAACACATACTAGCTCAGGAATAGGTCTGAATGACATCTTTCCTGAGGCTGCTCTGGCCCATCCTCATCCTCAAGGCCCAGCCTTACTCTCTGCCCAGTTGGAGAGGACCTTGTGCCTCAACACAGAGGCACGTGAAGCACCACTTGCCTGCTGCAGACTAGTGTTCCCCACACGCCTGGACTTATCACAGCCCTAATTGGCATCAGCAGCCATAATCTCAGCCTCCAGCTGTTAGCTGTGTCTGGGGAAGAGCAGAAAGCACTTTGGGGAATTAATTCTAATTATAAAGAGGACATAGTCTGCACACTGGGCAGCAGGCAGGCCCAGACTGGCTGTTCCAGGTGTGCGGTACCAGTACTGTGCCTGACAGCTACAGGCAGCTACAGAGCCCCTTTGGCTTCATTTGAGCTGCACCCCTCTACTGCCAGGAACCTGAAAGGACATTCCTTCCAGGTGAGAGACAACAGGCTTTGCAGAGAAGAGTCAGGCAGGAGATGAATTTTTAGGAGTTTGCTACTTGCAGCTGCTCACAGCTTCCCATGCACCTCTCTGCACATGTTACCTCTCCCTTCTCCTCCCAGGAGGTTTTTGTAACAAGTAGATCCAACAAGCTCATTGCTGTTTTAAAATCAGGAGGCACCTGAAGTATTTTAATGCGCTCTCACCTGTAGTGCAAGCCCTTGTACTTCACGAGGTCACTCCTGTGTGAGAGCAATTATGTAGGTAAGTCTGAAGCCAGGCATCCACAAAACCATCTGGTCTTGATTATAAGCTACCAGAGACAGCAAATCCATCCTTTTTCTTTGTAGTTTCATTCCCACAGCTAATCACCATTAAAAATGCATAAGTTTTCACTTCTTACATGGATTTTATCTTAACTTGCCAGGATTTTAATTGTGAATTGATCTATTCAGGGCATACATAAATCCCTGCAGCATCTTGCAGGGGGACTCAGAAAGCCTGGAAAGTCAAGGGAGAGTCCTGCCATCCTCTTCCTCTCTTGCAAAGGTTAACCTGAAAGGCAGGATGCTGCCTCTGTCCCCTTTCTTGGAAATACATTACGGGCAGATTGTAAAGCTGGACAGCTTTGGATGATAGGTTCACAGAGAGTTGTTCAGTAAAATATGTTAAAGAAAAGGAACAGGATTGGCCTTAAAAGCTATGCATTGCACCCCCTCTTTGTTCTGAACTTCAAGATAGTGATCTCTTGCCCCGTTATCAGGGCACTATTCAACAGCTGAGTAGAGACACATCTGTGCTGAAGCTTTGGCAGATATTATTCTGCTCTCCTATTTAAAAATTCAGTGCATCAGACCCAGAAAAACTGTGATAATGGAATTTCTGTCTCTTTTAGGAGACGCTGACAGATGTCTCACTCTGTGATCGTCTCAGTCCTTTGAATTGGCTCACCATACAACCCTCCATCAACTCATGCCAGGCGAATCTCGGGAGACGCCTTGGGRCTCCTGAGCTGGCAGCCGGCATCCTGCAGGCAGATGAGTCTGGAGGCCATGCCGTGCAGACCTGTGCATCAGCTGGGGGGATGCGGGTTGTGAACACTTGCCAGCGAAACTCAAGCTGTCCCGTTCTGTCTGTTTGCATTGGAAATGGGTGCTTTCGCAGTGCTGCCGTGAGCTGGTGCCGAGGCAGCGCAAGTCTGTGGGTGACCAGTAGRCAGCAACCATGGCGTCACATTGGCAAGCAAAGCCTTTGGCTGCTGCAGGCTGCACTCAGAGACATATSGGGTAGAAGGAAAGACCTGTCATGGGGCACTCCTCCCCCTCCAGCAACTTGTTAGCTGGGCTACTGGTTCCCACTGGTGAAACTGGGAGACTTCAAGCTGAAGAGACAGCTACAGGCAGGGCTAGCCTAGAAAAGGGAGACCACTTGGGCAGAGGTCCTGGGAGATGCAAGGTACCAGAGGCTCATTTTCTTTTATTTGAACAGAGCTGGTCTGGGTTTATATCAAGACTGTATCCCTGGTGTAAGGGATGCTTCACTGATGGAGTGACTGGGAAACCAGCCTGCCAGTTTAGGGGGGGGGGAGGGGGAAACTGAGGCATGGTCTCATCTGAGGTTGGAGTGTCCCTACTGGCAGAACGTGCTGCTGCTCACCCTCTGTGTCCTTTGCAGCACCAGCCCAGGACAGAAGAAAACATTTTTTTTCTGTCGAAAGAGGCAGCTATGGGTACCTTTCAGAGCCTCTCCATCTCACTGCCCTGAGCCAGCAGGGTGTGACAGTGTGAAAAGTGAAGCAAGGGTCCTTCACAGCCTATGCATCTGAGCAAAAAAAGGTTCTGCAAAACCAACAGCTACATCAGATGCTTTCCACAGGAGCTCCAAAACACTCAGTGTCCATTGCTCAAACACTCCAGTCCCAGCACATAATACTCTCTGCTTTCCA
>NW_028186376.1:556507-559593 GCF_003343005.1 Rhea americana | reverse complement strand
CTGCTACAAGGGATGACTTCTGTGGATATGGTGATGCATTACAACCAAGGAATGGGGTCTGAGGCTCAGACCTGCTAACAGAAAAGGGGGTGCTTTGTTGTGGCCCTGGAGATGCTGTGGCACAGAAAAGCAGCTGAAGTCAGTTGGCACATGCCAGCTTTCCCAGAGTTGGCCTGGCAGGATGTGGTTTATGGCTGTATCCACCAAGGGAAAAGGATGCTCTATGGGCAGAGTGGTGGCAAGCAGGCACCAAAAAACCATGAAACTCAGCAACAGAGAAAGCAAGGATTATGGTGAGTTTGTGGTAGAAGAGCTGTCCTAATTAATGCTTTGTGTGGCTGCTTTTTTCTGGAAGTCAAAAGCCTTGTTTCACATTATTTTAATCCACTCCAGGATTAAACTGTTTTAGGATTAAGGCACAGTTAGTCTGGAATAAGGGCTTCCGCATTGAGAGTTAAGAGCCATTCTGCACCAACYCATGAGGAAAATCAAGATAATTAATACAAATTAACTGTTACAGTGGAGTAGATAAATGGCATTAATCCCTGTGGGAAGGCAGAAGGCCTGTGGTCACAAGTCAACCCTGACTCCTTTGCTGCTCAAATTAATTAAACATAAATAAGTAATGTTCTGTCCACACAGGGATTCAGTGCAGTTTAATTAATTCACATCAAGTTCTATGGCTAATTTGAGTTGATTTATTTGAGTTAAAAGGGTTATAGTAAAAAGTGGTCCACTTTTCTGTGAGAGTGGTTCTTCTGACTGGAAGAAAGCGAATGTCACTCCAGTCTTCAAAAAGGGCAAGAAGGAGGACCCAGGTAACGATAGGTCAGTCAGCCTCACCTCCATCCCTGGAAAGGTGATGGTACAGCTCATTCTGGATGTCATCCAAGCATATGGAGGAAAAGAAGGTCATCAGGAGTAGCCAGCATGGATTCACCAAGGCAAAATCCTTCTTAACCAACCTGATAGTCTTCTATGATGGAATGACTCCATCATAGAAGATGAGAGATCCATCCTGGGTAGATGAGGGCAGAGCAGTGGACGTTGTGTACCTTGACTTCAGCAAGGCTTTTGACACCATCTCCCATAACATCCTCCTAGAGAAGCTCARGAAGTGCGGGTTAGACAAGTGGACAGTGAGGTGGACTGAGACCTGGCTAAATGGCAGAGCTCAGAGGATTGTTATCTGTGGYGTGGAGTCCAGTTGGAGGCCTGCGGCTAGTGGTGTCCCCCAGGGCTCGGTAYTGCGTCCCATCCTGTTCAACCTATTCATCAATAACCTGGATGAGGGGACAGAGTGCCTCCTCAGCAAGTTTGCTGATGATACCAAGCTGGGAGGAGTGGCTGACACACCAGAGGGCTGTKCTGCCATTCAGAGAGACCTGGACAGGCTGGAGAGTTGAGCAGAGAGGAACCTCATGAGGTTCAACAAGGGCAAGTGCAGGGTCCTGCACCTAAGGAAAAACAACCCTAGGCACCAGTACAAGCTGGGGGCTGACCTKCTGGAGAGCAGCTCTGCAGAGAAGGACCTGGGAGTGCCGGTGGATGAGAAATTGACCGTGAGCCAGCAACATGCCCTCRTGGCCAGGAAGGCCAATGGTATCGTGGGGTGCWTTAGGAAGASTGTTRCCAGCAGGTCGAGGGAGGTGATCCTGCCMCTCTACTCAGCCCTGGTGAGGCCTCATCTCGARTCCTGTGTCCGGTTCTGGGCTCCCCAGTACAAGAGAGACATGGAGCTACTGGAGAGAGTCCAACATAGGGCTGCAAAGATGATCAGAGGGCTGGAGCACCTGCACTATGAGGAACAGCTGTGAGAGCTGGGCCTCTTCAGCCTGGGGAAGAGAAGCTGAGAGRGGATCTTATCAATGTCTATGAGTACCTGGAGGGAGAGTGTCAAGGGGATGGGGCTAAACTCTTTTCAGTTGTCCCATGTGACAGGACAAGAGGCAATGGGGACAAACTGAACTACGGGAAGTTCCACCTGAATTTGAGGGGGAATTTCTTCACTGTGAGAGTGACAGAGCACTGGAACAGGTTGCCCAGAGAGGCTGCGGAGTCTCCTTCTCTGGAGATCTTCAAGGCCAGCCTGGATGCAACCCTGTCTAACCTGAGCACGGAGGTTGGACTAGATGATCTCCAGAGGTCCCTTCCAACCTTACTGATTCTATGATTCTATGATACATTGTGACAGAAGGCTGCTTGGGGTGGGAACAAATGCATACTGAACACTGATTTGTTGCTGTTGTACCTGGATCATGGTGGCTAATCAAAGAGGTATTTTAGCTGTGTCAGAGCACCATGCAGCACTGCCCTTCTTTAGCTCCCGCTCAAAAAGGATCATGATGCCTGTGAGAGCAAGCGTTTGCCATTGGCAATGGAGAAAGTGACCAAATCCCTTGGGCAAAAGGGGAATGCACTAATTCCTGACTTTTTCAGTAAAGTACTGGATTGATGCTAGTTGCCTTGGCTTTGGGAAAGGCTTGGTGCCAAGACAAGCTTGGTGACAGGGACAGCTTGGTGACATGGAGAGCTTATAGACAAGAGGAGTTCGTTCACAAGAAGCAGTTGGTGACAAGGAGAGCTTGATGAAGAGCTTGGTGGCATGAAGAGCTTCATGATGTAGAGAGCTTGGTTACAGGGAGAGCTTGGTGACAAGAGCAGCTTGGAGACAAGGCGAGTTTGGTGACATCGGAGAGCTGGGTGACAGGGAAATCTTGCCCAAAAGAGGCTCGGAGCAGCCTCCACCCCCCACCGCAGCCAACTCATSTACTGTAGCCGAGCTATAGCATCCCGCAGCTGCGGCGCCAGCAGTGCCCACCGGGGGTCTTGGGTCGCGCTCCGGGCCGGTGCCGGGGCGGGCGAGGGTCCCCCACGACTGGGCCGTCGCAGGCGTAGCGGGGCCGTCGCGGCCGCTGGGGCTGGGCTGGAGTCGGCCACCGCCGCTGGCGCCGCCCCATGAGCTGCTCGACGGAGGGCAGCCGTGACCCACTAGCCGCCGCGGGGGCCGGGGCCGGGCCGCCCGGGGCCGGCGGGGCGGGCGGCGGAGGCTCCTCCCCGCTCGCCAACTTCAGGGGCGTCCCGCG
>NW_028186376.1:510370-556338 GCF_003343005.1 Rhea americana | reverse complement strand
GGGGCCACGGGGCCGGGCAACGGCACCGGCACCGCGCCGCCGCCGCCGCCGGGTCACAACGTCGCCGCCCTGGTGCTGGGCATCGTCCTCATCCTGCTCATCGTGGGCGGCAACGCGCTGGTGTGCCTCAGCGTGTGCACGGAGCGGGCGCTGAAGACCACCACCAACTACTTCATCGTCAGCCTCGCCGTGGCCGACCTGCTGCTCGCCGTTCTCGTCCTGCCCCTCTACGTCTACTCCGAGGTGAGGCCACCGCCGGGGAGACTGGGGGCTGCAGYGAGAGCAGGGAAGGGGGCTGCAGCGGCAGCACGGGCTGCAGTGGGGCCGGGGGTGGGCGCGTGTTGGGACTGTGGTGTACCCCATCGCACTCAGTATCTTTCACTGGGCTTTTGTGCCTGGAGGTCCTGAAAGTTGCAGGGCTGTGGGGTGGGATCCACAAGAGACCAAATAACAAGGGTTAAAAACCCTTCCTGGGATTGTTCCCCACCTGTGGCCCGGAAATCCCTGCCTGCCTCCCTTGCTGCAGCCTCTGGCCTCCCGCTTCCCCCTCCTCCCTTGCTGGAATGCATGTGTTACCTTCAAACCACCGCAGGTTCCCCTTTTTTCCTCCTGTCATCCCTGTTCATCTGCATTGGAAAAGCTCTGAAGGACAATTAGTAGCAAAAAACAGGTTGGCAGAAGTTCTGGTTCTTGCAATCACAGCGCTGCGTGGTCCCTGTGTGCGTGGGTAAGGGGGTTTCCCTTCGTCCTTCTCTGGTGAGCCATGATGCTGACGGGACTACCAAGGTGGTGTAGCAGAAATGGAAATCCTCTGGGCTGGGTGAGCAGCTCCGGGAAGTTCTCGGCAAGTCCCAGGCTGGGGTACAGATTGCCAATGAGAAAATTTTAGGAAGGGATAGAGGGCTCCTGTGCTCTGCTCTGTCTGGTATGAGGTGATCAGCTGTTGGGGATAAGGGAGCTCTTTAGCTAGGAAATGGGTTGCCATGCCAGGTTGAGGAGGATTAATTGCTTTTTTAGGGAGCTAGTTGGTGTTCTCCTTCCTTTGAAGAACTACATAAAGGCTGCTTTGGTCTGCTTGCTGCAGGGCTCCTCCTGGCTGGATGTGTTCTTGTTTGCGCAGTCCTGACCCCTTGTATGCAGATGGTTGCRCAGAGCCACTGTGAACTTTGGGACAGGCCTTCTCTCCACCTCAGAAACTGCGATGGCTGAGGGAGAGGCTGGAGCCAGAGGCAAGGATGTGCATTCAGGTTCTCCTGAGGCTGAGTGGTTTTGCATTTCTCTCTGCCTCTGTTTTCTCAGTTATGAAAGGGAGATATATTTTTACTATCTGGGGATCGATAATGCCTTAAGATTGCAGGGGGATTTGTTGGATCAGGGTGCAGAGGATGGCTAGAGCCTGCCTGTTACTACCAGCCTGTGGCTCTTTCACTGCTCTCACTGCAGCCCTAGCTCTCCCCAGAGGTGAGCGGATGAAAGTCTCTGTGGGCCAGAATAGCTTTTTATTTATTTATTTTACTTCTATCTTCTGGTCTTCTGGGATAGCTGGTAGTGTAACGGAGTCTTTTTTTTTTTTTTTTTTTTCTGCTAGATGTGAGGGGGGAGCCAGGATTTTCCCTCATGCAGAGTCTGAGGTGTACCCTGGGGGCTCAGAAGGGCAGTTCAGTCAGACTTTCTGACCTAGTATTTGGTCACAGCTGCATAGTTTGTAAGGTGGTTGCTTAGGTACTTTCTCAGGGAATGAAAGGGGCCATCCCCATTCCCCGGCAGAGCGGCATTCCTACGTTGATGCCCGGGCCAAGAAAAAACACCAGTATCCCCAAAGTGCTCAAGCCATAGCATTTTCCCTTCTCTTCCATCCCAGGGCTGCCATTCAGCACCTGACAAGGTTGGGCTTATATCTTCTTAAGCTAGGAAGGTTGTAGATTAGAGCTTAGGATGCTCTTAGCTACRTGGTCCTAGGATTTCTTAGGACATTGTGACCTTTCTGGAGATAAAGGTTTTCTACAGGGACATGCTCAGTTGGGGAGCTAGAAGAAGAACCAGTGAAGAACAGGAGCAGTAGATTTCCCTCTCTCTTCCCCCCCCACTGACAGGAGCCCCGTCATGTTGCTTGTTTTGGGTTGTTCTGTTTTAACTTGTTGCCTCAATTTTGGCATTAGAAAGTTGGATCCATCTTTCTCCACCATTCTTTTCAGCTACTTCTTGCTAATTGGAATTTCTTTTTGGGGGGAGAGGGGTGGTTGTTTTCCTTGCTTTTTCTGTTTTCTTTCCATGTCTCCTGTCCCTGACTCTGTGGGCAGATACGCATAGCAATGTGATTTCCTCTGGCCTGCAGGTCCAGACCTTGCTGGCATCTGTAAAATGCTGGTTACTGTACTTGGAGGTACCTCTGAAAATGCTTCCAATTGGGCATGCGCGTTTTGGGGGTTTCCTTGCATATCAGAGAACATTCTACAAATGCTGGATTCTCAGACAATGGGTGTCTGACCCTACCTAAGCTTTAAAAACCTGGGCTGTCCAGCCTGTGCTTGAGCTGAGATGATCCTTTAAGTGTGTTCATTTCCATGGCTGTTCATAAACATCAGTTACGGGGCTTAATTCTCCAATGTCTCTGCACCCCTGATATTAAACAGGGCATGGAGGAGGCATACTGGCAGAACTGACCTTCCCTCTGAGTCCCGTGGCTTCTGCAACAAGGCAGGATTTTAGAGGCATAAGAGACCTTGTGAAAAGGCAGCACACACCAGGATCTGCACTCATCTAGTAGCCACTTCAAATCACCTCACAGACTGACTATGGAAGGTGCTGTATGGGCAAGGAGTGAAAGGCAGCAATGTATAGCAAGCATRAGCTCTTTGAGCAGGCAATGGGGTTTGGAAATATAGGGCAGCTTAGGTTGTTGGTCAGTGCTAAAAAACTGGTTTCCTGCCTTGCAATTTCTCTGTGGGCTCAGAGCCTACAGAGCTTGATGCTTATTTTTAATAATCTCCTATATACTGGTTGGGGATTTGCAGCTTGCTTCATTGTGAAATATGCTAAGAAGAGGTCAGAGTGGCCATTAAGTCAGTGCCAGTGGACTGAATTTTTCTGGTTTTAAGAGGCCAAAGTGAAAGCTGGATATCAGAATCAGATGCTCAGTCTGCATGTATAAATGCAAATGCATCCCTCGTTGTGAAGGCTGGAACAGAGGTAGATCATCCAGTTGTTAATGAGGAAAGGAAAAGTGACCTAGGCAGGCAGGACAAAGGGTATAAGGTATAGTGTGACCACTGTTTCTTAAAAGTAGCTTGATTTCAACTTGTACTCTGTGCCATTCCATTTAGGCACTCCAAATGTGGCCTGGGCAGTCAAGAGGCATCTCCTGAGTGTTTAACATTTGGGTTTTTTTTTCTTTCTTCTCTCTCTCTTTCTTTTTAATGCTACTCCTGACAGTCCAAGTGGACTTCTACCTATAACCATAAAGTATGACCACTTCCTTCTTTCAGCAGGAAAAGCTTGGTCACCTTGTGCTTTTTCCCTGTAAGATGACTTTTTGTGTCAGATTTCTAGAATCATTCCTCCCAATCATGGCTTTAGAAGACAGCCAAAGGGATTTACAATTGAGATGTGACATCTGAGATCCCTACAAAATGACAGATTTCCCATGGGCTTCCATGGAGCTGAGTTTGCCTCCTGTGAGATATGGATTATCTTTTGCTGCTCTTCACAAAAGCCTGAGTACAGTGGGACAGGCCTTGATCTTGGTTGCTATTTCTAGTTGTTAGGAAAGCTTATTCCAGTGCATTAGCAGCCGATGTTGACACATATTGTCCTGTCGCACTTTTGAAAGAGCCGGAATAACTTTTTCTCACAGCTAAACTCTTAGTTTTAGAAGTCTTGGCTGTAGGGGGCCAAATTAGGTGTTAGTACTCTGTGGATGTCCCTTGTTTGTTCCTGCAGGGTTGGAGGATTGCTGAAAGCAGGTGCTAGACAAGGGCAAAATTGGTACATGCAGTCACAACCATTTCCTTTCAGCACTGTTTCACCATCACTGCAGTGTTGCCTGGAATGGGGGAAGGGAAATGGGGTCATGTTATGCAAACTTTCTCCAGTTCTGTCCCTACCTGTGCATCTTATGGGAGAAGCATCACAATGATGCAATGGCTTTCTGATGGTGAGCAAGAGATGAGTCTATTACTCCTGGTCAAGTCTGGTCCTGTTATACTAGGCTTTCTCAGCTAATTCAAAAATGGCATATCCTTGCCTGCAAAAACTTGGTTGGTAAACAGGCCAGCAGTGWCAGGAAATCTGTATCTTCCACTGAGCTGGTGCTGTGTGGCTCTTTCTAGATATGCAGGAAAGCCTTCCTGCTGGTTGTTGAACAYAGATCCCTTTAGACCTCTTCTCCCCACATTTTTGTGAGAGGAACATTTGCCACTGAGTACTGCCCTGTTCTAAATCTCTCCCTTGTGTTTGCTGTGCATTGATGAGAGTCCTTCAGTCTGTATTTCTCTCCTCATTAATTTGCTCTGTTGAATTTATCTTCCTTAGCAACTCAAGTTCACACTTGGGGCCTTAATGAGAAAGAGTGCTCTAACTGATGTGAGAAGCAGCTCTTCAGTAAATTTGAATATTGATGTAGTTTGTCAGTTCTGATCTTCCACCAGAAGCATCCTATCCGTGGAGAAAGTAAGAAACATCAGCTTTCCACCATGTCAGAGCACCCATTTCCCAACCAAACAGCTTCTGAGACTTTTCTGAGACTGTGGACGTGAAGTGATTTTTTGCTGGGACAGTGCTTACAGCCTTGTTCATACGGCTCTTCTGTAGAAGCACACCATATTTAGAAAAAACAGAAGCACTTCTGCACTCTGATCATTCTTGATTCTCTTTGGAGTGCTGGTTCAAGATGGAAATGGATTGACAAGCTGAGGGCAGAGGAGGTGRATTAGTAGTGTTTGCCATCTCTTTCCCTAGCTACTACACGGGGGTGACTGAAACAACRTGCAGGTAAAAATAGGTACATGTGCAATCATATGTCAGACCACAGTCTGAGGATGCAGATGTGTCCAACACTTTCCACTAAACTTGTTCAAGCACYRCAAAGAAAATGTGTAGTGTTAGCCMGTTGTTAATTACCTCATGACCATCTGCTCTGATAAGCAGAAGGTATTATATTCTCTAACTTGCTTGAATATCCCAAATCTTCGGTCTTTAGTCATACTGACTTCAGCAGGAGTTCTGCTTCAGTAAACAATATGGTGGGAAGTAGTAAGATCCAATGGGAAAGGCAGACTGTTCTTCTGCAGCATCCTTGKCTTTCTGACAGGAGTGCGAGTGTTTTGCTGTCCTGGGAATCCGCTGGCAGTAAGGCAAGGATGATAGGAAATGAAGGTGAATGAGATGGCTTGGGGCATTCCCAGGGCTCCAAGATAATTCCCCAGGAATCTGAAAGGAGGCCCAGAGAAGATATCACAGTCTGCCTGGAACACTGACAGCACTGAGGATGGGGGTTATTGCTCCCTTGAAGCAGTGAGAATGCCTAGAGAAAGCTGAGCTGTGAGCTGTTCTGGAGGTACTGCAGAATATTGTTAGGCTTCGAGTGCCTTTGCCCACTAGAAATCTGCTGTTAGGGAGCTGTGTGGCTACAGAGACTTGCCTTTGTGCTCARTTGCTTCATCAGCACCAAAGCACTCTGACAGTGGCGTGAACCACAGTGGTCTTTCAGTTACATAGTCCTGCCTCACTTAAAATGAACAGGAGACATTTGCAGCTTGGCAGGAACTAGACTGGGCAACTTCCGCGCTTGTACTCCACTGTAGAGTGGATGTCGTACCTGCTCCTCTCTGCAGGCTGTTTCTCTGATCAGCTCTTTCCTTAATCCATCCTGAGTGACTGAGCTGTGAAACAGATCTGATCCAGGAAGCTGCTGGCAGGCACCTTGTAGGGCATGGTTATGTAAACATCTTTGCTACTGAGATCTAGTTGATTAAGAAAAAGCAGAAACTATTTTAGCAGATCTGCCTGTTTACCCTTCTCCTGCAGGTCAGGAAAGTTTTCTGACAGCATGCAGTCTGCCATGCAGGTCCTCAGAGCAACAGAGCAGCCAGTCACTAACTATACAAGCCTTTTCTTGGTGAGGATGATGCTGTAGCTTCTGCGTAAAACTTTTCAGGGTGTCAGTGTAGCACTGATAGAAAGACATCTCTCTCTTTTTTTTTTTTTGGCAATGAATCCTGTATACGTGTGCATACAGTCTACTGCCCTCCAAATTTTTTGTGTCTCTGTGAATGAGTCATTCTGTTTGCAAAAATATTCAAGATTAAAGTATTTCTGGGAATCATCAGCTTCAGCTGGAGTAGAAGATCTTCTAGGCCTGAGTGATGTGTGAGCTTCACAGTCTCTGGACAAAATAGTGAGGAGGTGATATAGCCCTGCAGTTGTAAACCAGTGCTAGGGATTTTCAGTGACCAATACTATGGGGAGGTAGTCTTTGTATTTTGGGCCCTTAAAATGTTTCAGAATGGATGATCAGGCTTGCTCCGTGTTTCTGTAAAACCYTGGCCTTAAAGATTTAAGGCAGGAAAGGACTTTAGAGCAGGCAGTAAAGCCACCTTTGTCTTGTATCCCACTCCCTCCTCCCTCCTTGGAGACTGTATTGTGTCTTCTAGAGAAGGTGGTGGTCAGCATGGCTCACAAAAAAGGCACAGGGTCAGCTTCTTGCAAGCATATAGGAAATTCTTTAACTCTGATACAGGACTTTTCCCATTTGCAAGGATTATTCTTCTTCTAATTAGTGCCATATCCTTCTTGGTAGGCTTGACACTTCCAGTGTCTCCATGTTGCGCACTTGAACCATGGCCTTGCTGCGCACTTGAACCATGGCCTTGCTGAGGGTGGGCAGATGCTTGTTCAGAAATTGAGCTTGGCATCTCCTAATTCACTTGCAGTCTGTGTGCTGCTGTTGCCTGGGTCTCTTATTTCTGTTGCCATCATCACCAGAAACTAAAGGACTGATTTGTGCTCTCTGTTTCTCAGTGAGCCCATTTGTAGGGCTGGCAAGAGAGGCAGATGCAAAGGTCCCATGTGCTGCTATAAGAACTTTTTTTTCATAGGAAATAAGATAAAGAAACCTTTGTCATCAACCTGTCTCATGCTCTTAGGATTACCAACAGTGTAAGAGCCCTTCTGATATGAGGCATGTTTGCAAGAAGGCAGATTTTCTCTTACAAAMTGGGTGTACTTAGGAATAGGACCATCAAGATGACCGGAGCTAGGAATGCAGTCTGCTGAAAGGGCCTCTTGAGTTGTCAAGTTCACCTCCCACCAACCTGTAAAATCTCTTCTATAACCTCTTTGTATTCTGTGTAATAAGAAGTTTGAGTTGCTCCTCCTCTGCCCTTAGTGGTAGTCCAGACCTAAGTGCCATGTGCAGTGAGATATGAGATGCGAGTATCTTGTACAAGACCACAGTGACTGCATGCGAATTTACTGGTGTTGCCAACCTTGGTCAGCTAAACTAGCGTCCAGTCTGCACCTGGAATGCTGCTTTGAAAAGAGTTTGGCTTGTGTGCAGAAATGGGATGCTTATCATTTTCCTATAAACCCTTGTCTGACACAGAACACTGAGCTCAGGGTAGAACGTGACACACACACCCCCACCACCACACACCTACTGTTCCATCTTCTTCCAAGAAATGATGCTTATAGGTTTCAAGTATAGTGGTTAATATGCCTATCCTCATGCATTTAGCAGGCTCACTCTATATATATTCTTGCCTGGAGCTGTGCAAACAGCCAACAGCCTTATATAAGACCTGACAGATAGTTTGGCTTGCGGGGCTTTGTTTTATTTTGTTAAGGGGCACAGCGAAACAGACTCTCTACAGGCGTGCTGTAGTAACTAGCTGGCTGTGCCTTCTCAGCATCAACGCCTCAGTCGTGTTGCTGGAAACAACAAGGGGCYTTGTGCTAAGAAAGTAGAGAATACAAAAATAAATAAATAAATAAATAAAAGCTGATGGAAGTGGAGTTCCTCAGGAGTACTATTTAAGGGCAGCCTGAGCTGTTTATGATCCCTAAAGCTTTACACGGTACCTTGATGGGCTAATCTTCTGCAGCCTACTGTAATCAGGTACCAGTTAATCACATGACCCAGCAAAGCCAGCTAGGCCTCTAATCCAAAGTCACTCATGCATCGGAGAGGTTCTTGGTGCATTTTGCTAAACTGCGCAGAAAAGCAACATGGTATGATAGCAAGTCCTCTCCCGCTGCTTTTCCCAAAATGAAAGTCTTCTAAAAMAAAGAGAGAGAAAAGGGAAGGGCCTGTAATATTTTCTGAGTGGCCAACTTGAATCTTCTGGCAAAGAAGGTGTCCTGTGAAGGTGCTTAGCTGCTGCAGTCTGAGAGCTCTTCTCCCTTTCAGAATCMATTAGTTCACCAAAATTATAATCTACTTTTGAAAATTATGGCTCAAATTCTTTCTCTCGTAATCTGAACTGAATTTATCAGGATCCCAGTGAAGCTAGCAAAAATTTGATGGTTCATTTTCTTGATTTACTTCCCAAATTCAGTTTGGAACGGCTGGTCTATGTGAGCCAAAACCGGAATGAAGCATTTAGGTCTGCATCCTGATCTCTTTTGGAGGTTCAGTTTACCTCCCCTCCTTTAAGGAGATATATATATATATAAAAAGCCAAATAGTTTCTTCAGTCTACTGAGTCTACTTTGGCTTTATAGCTCCACTAACCATAATCCTGTGTGTGACATCACTACTACCTGATAATCCATGGAGCGCTGCCTGCCCTGTAAGCGTGTACAGGGGTGATTGTGAATATGGAAGAACATCAGGTTGGTGCAGGTCACTGTTAATGCCCAAAATTCTAGAGGAAAACCAAAGTGCTGGCTGGAAGTAGACTTGGAAACATTGCACTTCAAGCTAGGGAAGACCTAATGCTCTACTCCATGGGGAAATTGCAGCCCTCATCTCAGGGACTCTTCTTTCTGCTGGAGCACCAGATAGAGATGCCTGACACCCTGGGCCAAAAACATGTGGCATAAAATACCACGTGGACTTCAGTCCCCAAATGCAGAAACAAAATACCACATTGTGAAGTTTTCTGTCCCAGTTCTACAGGTTGCTGACACTTCTCTGACTTTGCAGAAAACCCAAGAAAGAGTGAGCAAACTTGTTTTCCAGCTRCAGTTACTCTTTTGTTCAAAGGACTGAAAAGTACTGTTTCTCTCCCAGTTGCTCAGTAAGATGAGTTGCCACAGGGCAAATGTGACTCAGAAGGATTCTTCTCYCCTGAACCAGTCATGGACAGGTTCTGCCCTGAGGTGCTAATTTCTTTTTGCTCCTTGCTTGTCTCCCTCAGCCAGTGGGTATCGTTGCTTTGCAAGGCCTTGTGCACTCTGGGAGTTTCCAAACTGTAGTACCTATCTTGCTGCCTCCGAAGGTGAGGCTCAAGCTGGAAGTGATTCCACATTGCAGGGCATCAGGAAGCAGCTGGAGGAGAGGGGTGGTTAATTTTCCTGTGCTGTCCACAGTAGAGTTTGGTTCGGTGGACCTGTTCCTGACAGGGAAGAGGATCTTTGCACTTGCCCACTGTGATGTGGAGGGTGTTACAACAGTATTATCACAGGTTTACTTTGGACAAAGGATGGAGAGCAGCCATGGAGTAGAAGTGGAGATGCAGGGTTTCTCTCTGACACAGCACTGTATAAACAGAGCTACATACTATGGGCAAAAAGCACTGTTCAGAGCCAGATGAGCACTGCTCTACTGCTCCTGCAGTGCAGGCATCTTCGTGGGAGATACACCTCCAGTTTGCTGTCCAGCCTTGGTCATGTTACCAGCAAGGTCTACAAGTGCTGCAGTGCTACAGCTGCCTCCCTGGATGGCCTTCCTTTGGGTTACTTAGACTAGACTGAACAAAAGCACTTTTCCTTGCTTTCACGTTTATTAAGCAAATACAACAGCGGTCTATTTCTTTTTTTGACTTCATTCCCTCACTCCTCACTTTACACTTGCAAATCAGTTGAACTTCTCTCCATCTTCCAGGCACTCCAGCCCTTGGTTTCTGAAGTGGCTTATCCACTTGTGTGCCTGGGGTTATATCATTCCTCAGGACTTTGCAAAGGGGAATTGGTCAGGATGTGCTCTGAAACAATGGGGCAGTAATTAGGTCACATCAGCAAGGTTGTTAAGCTCTGAAAAGTAATTGCACAAGACTGCTCTGGTGTTAGGGTGAGGGCTCATGCAAATGAAGGCAAATAAGTCTGTACTGTGCACTATAAGACATTTGTGAATGAGCTTAGAAGGTTTGAAAGCCCAGGCACCAGCAGCCAGAGAGAAGTGACCTGGGCAGCAGTCTGCTTGAGGCAGATCTGATCACCTCTGATGTGGGAAGCTTTTTAATTAACCTCATTTGATTTGGAAAGGGGAGGGGTATGGAAACTTTAAGTATAAAGATGAGAGACACAGAAAACTTCTGGACCAGGCTGGAAACTGCAGGAGATGGTGAACATAGTGTTCACACCATAACKCATACTTAAAAGCTGTTAGCTTAGCACATAAGGAAGATGCTTTGATGACCTGTGTTCCAGTTGTCAGTCTCAGCTCTTTCTATCTAGGAAGGAATCAATTGGGGAAAAAAGTACCTGGCCAAAAAAGAGGACATCTTGCATGGAGAAAAAGAAAGGCAACAGTGCTGCAAGGAAAGGAAGGGAAGGGCAGCGCTGCTGTGCAAATGCAGCATCTGTATGTTAAGCAGCTGCTGATTCCAAACAGAAATGTTCCCGTGCATTAGTGTTACTTTTTGTGATGGCTTCAGCTCCCTAAATTCTGTAGAAGGTCTGCTTAGAAGACTAACTTTTTCACAAGCTTATCTGTTTATATGACTGCTAAAGAGTATGAGGTAAAGAAAGAGTATGAGGTAAAGAACATACCCACACATATATGAGTGTGTGTGTCTGTGTGTATTGCTGAATGACTATTAGTGCAGTAAAGAATAGATTTGCAAGCTACTGTTAGGACTTGTGTTTGAGTCAGGGATGGCAAGTGATCATTGCTACAGAACATTTTGTTTTGAAGCTAAACTCATACGTCTCCATATGACACACTGAATAGAGGGTTTGGATTCTTAAACTAACCTCTCTCTGCAGAGGGACCCAAAGGATAATTGAATTTGCCTTGCCATCACAGAAACTGGGAGAAAAAAGTTCTCCACAGCTCATTGATTGCTTTTGATTTGCCTTTGTAGGTATGAGTGTGTTGACAATTCTTTGTGAGTGCTGAGCAAACTCACAAAAATAATGACATGYTGGCATCAAGCAGAAAAGGGCTTGAACTTTGCTGTATCAAATTTAAAAGTATGCTCAAATAATAGGCTAGTTTTACAACCGAGTGAACTGGTACAGTAGTGGTGAGATCCCTGTTAGGTTGGGACAAACTTCCACAAACAGTTTCTGGTGGCTGCGCTAGTTTAAGCTGTTGCTGCCCTTCCTTCTGTTCCCTGCCTTATGCTGCGCAAACGTTTGTACAGCTGGCTGAAAATGACTTCGCGGAAAACCAGAAAGTGTCGCTGTGGCTTTAGTGAAGTTGTAAGTAGCCTTTTAATAGCATCTGGTGCCTAGCCCCTACTCAAAGGTGCTTAGTGCTGAACAGCTCTGGGAGTGAAAGTGCCAGATAGTCAATACAAGGACAGCTTTAGCTCTGGAAATACCTTTACCCCCTCCTTCAGTGAGCAAGTGTAGCTAGAACGAAACAAKTTGGTACTTAGGAAGGACATCACCATCTTGTTATAAGAGCCGTACAGTATGCCGCCTCTCAAAATACCATTTCTCTGAACCTCCAGGAAGGAGGATTCTTTGCCTGGCAAAAGAAATGCATGTTTAGTTCCAGAAATACCCTTCAAACAGCTTAGACCCTTCCATCATTAGAGCTTGTGTGTATCTTGCTGAGATGATCTGGCCCACACCATGCCCTGTTCACTCTGCCRGACTGCTACTTCTTGCTCTGCTCCTTACGGTAATAGTACCCAGGCCTAAGACATCATAACGCTGGATCCAAGAAGCTCTTTGTTGTGCCTGCAACTGMGTGTTCTTTGCAGAATATAATTTGGAGTCAGCACTTGCAGGCCAGTGCACAGTGGTATAGTCTTTTGAGTGGTGTGAAGATCACAGAGCATTATAAGAGTTTGATACAGAGGAATGAGGATGCCTGCAATGGCAGAGAGAGAAAACAAAAGATACTATATTTTACTAGCTTTAACATAGTCTGAGGAGGCTGGCCTTGTGCCTAGCATGACAGATTAAACAGTTGTGTACCACAGAGAAAAAATATTTGCATTCAGTTGTAAGCAGGACACTGGAACAGTTTGGAATTGAAAAATGGAAGAGGGGCTTTAGGCACTGTGAATTGTCTAGGAACCTTTACTGGCTTCTTCAGTGACTCACACCTAGAGAGCACAGACTCAGCTCAACTAATGCTTAGCCCTACCTTACTGGGGAGATTTTGGGGGTGGGTCTGATGACTGTCACTCTGCACTAACCCAAGGCTATGATCTGCCCTGTGTCCATTATTCTGCCCAGCTCGATTTGCCTGGCAATCTGTAGACTCTATTCTCTAGGTAGGCCAGAAATGCRAAGTCTTAAGGAAGCGGTGATCTTTCTGGCACCACTGCTTTGCTGAAAGGGAGTTATGATGCCGAAAGGGCCTTATGGCTTGACTTCAGGCTTCTTATTTGATTGGAGGACAATCTGAATGGCTGAGGTTCCTGCACACGGAGTTGCTCCTTCCCTGCATTTGAAAGGCAGTCAGATATGGTACCCACTGAGCTGGGGATCTCTTCCTTCAGTTCCAGGGAGGCGTGTGGTCCCTCAGCATGGTGCTGTGTGATGCCCTGATGACCATGGATGTGATGCTCTGCACAGCCTCCATCTTCAATCTCTGTGCTATCAGTGTGGATCGGTAAGTGCCTCTCTCCTCTTTATGCCTGCCTTCCCATGCTGGAGGAAGTGGATCATGCAGGTATTTCTGGATTCTGGCATCAAGCTGCTTCCATACACGCCCCTGCTAAGATCACATGCAGAGTGAGAATGTGGTCAAACAAATCTTGTCTTTTCCCTGCTGCTGTGCCCTTTTGCTGCAGAGAGACTGGGTCCTATTTTCCCCCTAAGATGGATGTTCTGCACTACCATTTTCCTTCATCGCCGGCTTTGTGTCCCATCATTAGCCTCACAGTGGCCAAGCTGAAAGCACAATTGTGCGACTAGGACAGGGCTGTCTATCCCTTAGCATGCTCTTCTAATGAGGAAGACTGGTTGTAGCCCAGGCCTCAGCTACATAAGTAAATCAAAAGGGGGGAATCACTGAGCAGTGAAGGACAGTGGCAAGCAGTTCTGGGAACAGTCCCTTGCATCCTGTGTGGTGACACCACCATCCTATTGCTTACTCACCTGGGGTCTGTGCTGGCAGGTTTATCGCTGTTTCAGTCCCACTGAACTACAACCGGCGGCAGATTGACCTGCGGCAGTTGATCCTGATCTCCACCACTTGGATCTTTGCCTTTGCTGTGGCGTCTCCAGTCATATTTGGCCTCAACAACGTTCCAAACCGGGACCCCAGCTTGTGTCAGTTGGAGGATGACAACTACATTGTGTATTCCTCCATCTGCTCCTTCTTTATCCCCTGCCCTGTCATGCTGGTGCTCTACTGCGCCATGTTCCAAGGACTCAAGCGCTGGGAAGAAGCTCGCAAGTCCAAGCTGAGGGGCAGCATCTATGGGGGCAGCAGGAAGCTCTATCACCCCTCGCCCTTCATTGAGAGAGAGCAGGCTGGACTGGAGCCAGATGAGTGCAACCCTTACGCCTGCTCTGACCCTCCCGTGCCTGGGGACTATGTGATGAACAATGGCGTCCAGACTGTCTCTTACCCACACCTCAAATACCCACACCCGGGACATAAACGGAAACAGGCTAAGATCAACGGCCGGGAGCGAAAGGCCATGAGGGTGCTGCCTGTTGTTGTTGGTGAGTAACAGTCTGCAATGGTCAGGAGAGGGTGGGAAACACGCTGCATTGACTCACAACAAGATTCAGTCTAACAGAACTTGCTTGAGCCTAGTTAAGTGAACACAGATTGGGTTTCCTTGTGGACTCCCCTGCCATGAGTCAAATTTCCTGGGCATGGTTGCTTGTACAGCAATTAGAGCTGTCGCTCTAAAAAAACTGAATTTTTTTCATTGCTGGAGGAGATGAGGGTGGGATAAAGCCACCTCCTTCTTACTCCACTGGCCAGTGCCAAGTCTTTACTCCTTCTCCTCCTCCCTTTGATATGTGGACTGGTGTTTTAACATCCATCCTCCCCTTGCTACTGTGGAACAGTCTGGTTGCAGCATAAGGCGGGGAGAGGTGCCTCACCCATCTATTGCTGTGACAGGACAGCTACAAGTTTATCAAGTGAACAGCTCAGCACCCCTTTGATCAAGAGGAGTAGTGTCAACAAACAACACTTAGGGAAGAACATTTGTACGCTGTTTATAATTTGACTTTTTCTGCAAAGTAAATTTGTGRTTCCTGGTATCTTAAATGCAAATCCAAAATGATACATCACTTAAACTTATCTTTTGTCAAATACTGAAAGGTCTGCTCTACACATCAGCATGTCTGCTGTTTTTCCCCCTAGCACTCTGAACTGTCTGCATTCTTGTTTGGCCCAGTTTGCATTTCTTGTTAAATTAAACTCTTTCATAATACTCATATGACTTTTTCTCTTTTTAACATCCTTCTGGCAGGTGCTTTCCTATTCTGCTGGACACCTTTTTTTGTGGTCCACATTACAAGGGCTCTCTGCAAGTCCTGCATCATTCCTACRCAAGTCACCAGCATTGTCACTTGGCTGGGTTACGTCAACAGTGCTGTCAACCCCATCATTTATACAGTTTTCAATGCAGAGTTCAGGAACTTCTTCCGCAAAGTCTTGCACGTCTTCTGCTGAGTCTACTGGAACTGGAGGGGAAAAGGAAAGACCTGGATATTTTTGTATGGTTCATTAAAGTTCTATTTCTGCCCAAGGTCTATTGTTGTTGTTGGGGTGGAGGGAAGGAGGAGAGGTGGCAGATAATTGTTCCCAGGTCTTTATCTCCACTACAAAGAGTTACAGGTAAGTACCAGCTCAGAAGCTCTTCCCATTGGATACTGCTCATGTTGTCAAGTTTTTAAACACTTGATGGTTGACATAAGTGGCATGAGATGCAACAAGAAAGCATGGATGGTTCTCAAAAGAGCTCTTGCTTTGTATTCAGCTGTTTCTTCTACTTTGGGCTCCTTTTAGCACAAGGGCAGTCACTAAGCAAAACACACACCACCCCATAAGCCACAAAGGCAGAAGAGCTTTGAAGCATAGACCTGCTCTGGCCCAGAGAGTCACAGACATGTTCACTGCTCTCAAACCCTGCTTAGGGGAAATCCTACCAGATACTGTCTCAGGATGGCTTACTGAAGAAGCTGTCTGGCGCACAGCCCTCCCTTATTGCTGTCCACCTTGGCAAGGCTCTCAATTGCTTCAGGGCAGCAGGCTCTTGCACACACTTGCATGCACAGGCAGCTGCTGTCTCCAGTGGCCTTTCCAGGCATTTTGGCAATAATACTAAGAAGACCACCGCAAGACAAGAATCATTTATGCCTCCCAGCATAGAGCAGTGCATGCCTAATTAAGACACTGACAGCTCCCAGCCACTCTCATTACAAGCTCACAAAACAGAGCTCTTGCCTTGCTAATTGTCATGGTTTCCCTGCTTGGGAATGGTGATAGCACTCAGGCTGCTGTAGCGCAGGACCTGCAGTCCTAATGGGAAYAAGATTTACAAAGTCCCTTGTAAGAAGACATACGACTGCCTACTAAGTTTTAGATATACACACGCCCAAATGCACAATTATGTTATTGCTAGGCCTCCAAAATTACTTAGCAAGCTGAACAATACATGCCAGAAACCATTCCTAGCCTGCTGAAAAGCCTTTCTTCTCCCTTTTGGTAAACCTGAACACAGTGATGCCAAAGGTAGCCCAAGGGAGGGGATAATGTTTTCCTCTGAGGCTCAGGAGGGAAGAAAATTATTGCTGCACAAAACAACAATCTTCCGACAAATAATTTTTGGATCTGRTTGTTATCTTTCCAATGAGTAATTTGTTTGCTTGGAAACAAAGAAAATTCTGCAGGGAGTTCTTAAGATTTTCTTTGACTAATAATAACAATTGTTCGATCAATTTATCATCTACAGATAAACACAATCAATTCCCACAATGATTATATTTTAAGTTTTCAAGTTCCCTATTTTCAGTCCATGTGTCTGGGACAGTTGCCGAAGATACTTGGGCTCTGATGAGAAACTTGTGAAAGTTTTAAATGTAGATGATTGATATCTACAATTTTTCAGGTAGCAAAAAGGCATGCRTTTGCCTGAGACCTGGAGGGAGACTCTTTGGCTCCCTCTGAACAATCCAGAACTCCTTGCTGGTAAATACCAGCAATGGTTTTCTTTTTAACCCCTTCTCATACACAAACCATTCCCATTACACAAACATGAAACTTAGTAAGTTGGATTCATTATCTTTATGTAAATCCTCCTTGAATCAACACAAAGCTGGATACTTCTCAAACCAGCAGTACTGTAATAAAGACATTTCTCTTTGAAGAATGCAAACCAAAGGTGTGCAGCACTGAAAGTAACTATTTTTCAACTGAAACAGAGTTTGACATTAAAAGTGAAGCTTTAACACTCAGAGGTGCTACTTTTGAACTAGCCTTCCTTGCATTGTAATGCAAGATGCTGCTATCTTGCCTTGATTTATTTTGGGACTGCATCTGTCCAGAGGCTCACTAGATTGCAACTTCATAGCCTTCTCTGAGAAAAGCACCTCTATTCAAATAAACCAATACTACATGGAATTTGGACTGAATTAAAGAAGAAGAGGAAAAAAAAAAMCCCATTACTTGCTCCCTTTCCTGTTCAGTATGAGCTAGGCCATATCAGCAGCCCAGTTGAATGATCAGCTTGCTAATCTTGGAGTTAAAGRTGAACACATATTGCTCAACTGAAGTGCATCTATGCTTTTCATCTACTCAGAGGTGCTGTTGAAGCAGGTTTGTGAACAAAGTTTGCTTTTTATCAAAATAGCAGCATAAGGTGTTTGACATACTGCACTATTTCATTTAGTCAGAAGCAAAACCTTAATGGGCATAAGGTAGAGGCAAGGCACCCTGTAGATTGCCATTAAATTACTGAGGGTTCAATTCAGACTGTCTTTTCAAGTATAATTAACTACTTCTCTTTAAAATTTAGAAAATAGGCAATCATAATGAAACAATGTAGGAACAAACTATTAGAAATACTGAAGTAATGCTTTTGGGAAGTTAGAAGACGGAGTATCTTAACACAGTAATCCAGTTCTCTCCCTCAGGAGTTTTACGTATGTATTTTTTTGTTCTCACTCTGTCTCAGTTTGTGTTTGGCTTTCCATTACAGAATGATTTTCTTATTAGTAGACAGGAATGCTTCTRCCTTTATTTTTCAAAACCTAATTCTTCATCCGCAATAGGCAGCAGTCCCTCCTTTCAGTAGTATTGCCTTTGGCCATTAGGTTCTGCAGTAAGAGAAATAACTTTTCCAGTTATCAGCCAATCATCAGAAAAAAAACATTAATCAACTGCCACCAGCCTGTGCTGGATACTAGTAATCATCTCTCTGTGAAGAGGTCCCATCCGCTGCTTCTCAGTAGCTGCAGCAGCAGGCAAAAAAAAAAAACCCTATTGCATGGACTTTCTGAAGACAGATCTCAACAGTACAGGAGAGCTGGCATAAGAGATGATAAACCAGGTTCCACCGCCTTATAACAAAAAAATCTGAGATTCACAGAGGAGGGAATGGATTTATAAGAAACCTCTAGTTTAAGATTAAAGATTTTCCATCACTTTTTTCTCCCTTATTACTTTTCTGTAACTCTGGATTAAAATTTTCTCTTTTTGATAACATACATGATGCTGGATTGGRTCACCTTGTGATTCAAAGATGGCATCTCTTGTATTTTAAGATAAAAAATAATCCTCCTTCCCCAATGATACTAAATTGGAATGAATAATCAAGCAATATAAGCACATCACTTGCAGCTGTTAAGTCTGAGACTGAAAAAAGAACCATGAAGAGGTGTGGATGTTTTTGAGAATCCTCAAGTTTGATGTGTTAATCTTAAAAAAGAAATAAAGACGACTGATGAGTCTAAAAATTAAAGGAATACATTAATAATTAAAGGATTTTGTTGCCTTAACCACTGTAGTGAATGAAACAAGTAACTTCCCAATGCTCATGACTTCTCTAATTAGCAGTTATTAAACAGTAAAGACATGATAACACTCATTTATATATTCTTTGGGTTTGATCAGATCTGATTTTGGCCAGATGGCTGCTACAAGGTGGAAGCTAAGGCAGGCCAACATCATGAAATTTCACCTCTCATGCTGAAAAATCTACATCAAAACTATCTTTCTATATGAAGACGAAGAGAAACACACACAGGTGTATGTACTGTCCTGTAACAACAGCTGCATTCTAGTCCTACCAACTCCTAACAGCCCAGTTTGCTCAGACTTTCTGCATTTATTAATAGATTAAAGTGCTGCAGTGGGAATTAAATAGTACAGTAGGGCGCGCTCATGTTCTCACTGCATTTTATTTAACAACACATTATTTTTCATGTATATTCAAGTGCAGAAGCTCCAATGTGTTCCAAATTTGCCCAGCACAGATGGAACACAGGAAAAAAAAATCCTTCCAATGGCAAATTAGAGTTTATACTGTCTTTTTCAAGGCAATTAAATAAATTGAATGAAGGATCACTCCTTTTTTCATATGAGAGGTAAGGAGGCACAGGGAAAAGGACACACTGGCAAATCTCACTGCAGCAACTGCTTTAGATCCATCTCAAGAGAGATGATATCACTGTAATCCACATGGTGGAGATTTCAGTTTGGCAAGAACAAAGCTTCCTTAAACTGAAGGTGGCTCCCAGCTGTTTGACTACAGATAGCTGTGGGGTTTTTTTGTTTTTTGTTTTCCCAGATCAGGTTATCTCATCTCTGCATTATTCAGACTTTAGGAATAGGTTTGGAAGTAGTTGAATGCCGTTGCAGTATTGAAAAGTCTTTCAAAAACAAGTTTGCTAGTGAGAAGAGTCTGGTTCCTAAATGACAGACCATTCACATTTGTCTTGCCGATCCAGCCGGCCACACTACATTGTTCTTGGAAAATGTAAAGAGGTAGGTTTGTTCAGACCGTGACTTTCTCCATTACACTGTCTGTGACRTGCACCTCATCTGCTTGCACTGTCACCGTGGCTGACTGACCACACATATGCTGGTGATCCTTCCAGTCCTGCAAAGGAAGTGGAAATGAAAAGGTCATGGAGAAAAACTGGCCCAAGGAAACCATACAACCTGCAAAAGCACACTCAACCCAACAAGCTGTAGTTGAGAACTGCTTTCTCTAGCACAGATGGTTTGCAGCAAGTCTCTCTAGTGCTCTGCCAAACAAGACTAACTACAGATAAGAAAGAAGGAAGAACCTACTGGGGTCAATACTAGAGGAGGAAACAAGCATAGCTGAATGCTGGTTCCTAGGCTAGAAATTGATTCAGCGCATCAATGTCAGCTAGAGCTTGAAAAATTCAAATAAAGCGGAGTAAGAACTTAATTTAAATCCACTCCTGAAAGACAGCTCAAAATATCTCTAGCATCATACATGCTGTCTTATTTCAGTAACTGTAAAGGAAAGGAATAYAATTCATAGTATATTACTATTACCTCCCGATATATTCTTTCTTTACACACTAGTATGAGCAAAGCAAATACTGATGTAACTAACTTGCTCAGATCAGAGGTCACAGATTTTAGAACATAAATACAGGAGGAGTCTCAAGGATTCAGTATTGATAAGTGGTTCAARCTAGCCCACCACATTATTTTGCAGAGCTCTAGCTATGAGCACAGGGAGATGTTATCCTAGAACTGAAGAGTTGCCTAGTAAAAAAGGCAAAATCTCACTACTCAACACCATTTCCCCGTATGTTTTGTACTAACAGAACAACATCGTAGAACTACTGACCCTGAGACCTTTGGGGAGAGAATAGSTAGATTTCTTAAGATTTATTCTTTGGAAATTTTAATCTTTTTGCTGCACAAGTGGACAACTCATCATTACAATTTATTACAGGGAGCAGTCGAAATTCATCAATTACTTAATACACCTGGCTTCAGCTGATTAACACTGAACTTGGACAAACTGCAAAATCATAACCTCTGCTAAACTAAATTATCCTTGCCTCTAAAGCAAGAGGTGCCAAGTGCCTTTGTGAAGAACCTGTGGGAAACATGAAGCACAGCAATTTCCTCCAGGTAACAGGTATTTTTACCTGTTAACATACCTGTTTCCATCTCCCTCTTTCAAAATCCTTTAGGCTGTCTCAGTTTACCTAATTCACTCCACAGTCAATGTCTGTAGCATCACAAATAATATAAAGCACAGAATATCTGTGACATGGCAGGACCATATGTATTGAGGAGTATTTAATTTAGCAGGAAGTGTTAGGAAAGGGTTAAAAAAAAGTGCTCCTGTCTAACTGACTCTCATTTCTAGTTTTATTAAATTTTTGCATCACCTCTAAGAATGTGTATTTYAAAGACATTCCCTTCCTGTTGCCATGAACAGGTATGAGGTCACATCATCAAATGTGATCAGAAATAAACTTTACCAGTTTACAGGTGTACCACACTGCTGGAGCAAGATTAAGCACAACATTACAGTTTTCTCACACCATAGCAGAGAGGTTTCCCTTAGCAATTGGGAGATAGTAAAAGTTACTATTGTCCAAGTGGAGCTTGCTGTGAGGGCCCAGAGCACATTTCTTCCACTGCAGGAGTTTGGCTGCACAAAGCCAACCCTCTGGTAAGAGCCGTTTGAGAAAGAGCTGAAAGGATCTTCTGCCAGTGCTTCCCCACTCCTTCACTAGGGAACTGCTTTTAAGCTTAGGTTCTCACCCTGACCAGGTACTCTCTTGATCTAGACCCTGACCACAACCAGCAGAGCTGTCTCCTCACTCCAATCTAGCCTGGAGATCCCTGACTCTCGGGGGACTCCGATTACTATTATCAAGATCTGCTCTGTTGGCTGTGCTTAGGTACAGTGGGACAGCACCTTTGGCCTCTAATTGCCTTGCTGTGACTCTGGTCTCCCTTTCCTGCCCGTGCTGCTCCCTGACACTTGTCACTGATGAACAATATACAATACAAACAGTAGGACCAACAGAGCTCTCATAGCTTCCCTCATGCGCTGCTACACAATTGACTTTTATTGCTCCTTATTGCTTCTTCTCCAGYCTCCATTGACAGGGCATGTTCAGGGTGCTGAGCAAAACTGAGGCTGTTGACTCATGCAAGATTTATGGTCTGACTACCTGCATTATGTGACAGGTTTTGCAGCCCACTCCTCTTGCTGTTCTAATCACAACATTAGTTAGCATACTACAGGTGTGGCTTTCCCCACGTTCACACAACACTCTTTGGACAACTGAATCAGCAATTTACGAATATTCTTTTACCTTCCGCTGACAGAAAGTGGAGCAGTAGTTGACTTTATGGCATCCTGTGCACTCGTTCGTTGCCTCACGACCACAGTTCACACAGGACTGCTGTGAAAATGAAAGGCAAAGTGATCATGTCAGAGATGAGAACAACAGGGAGATCATTAAAGAGTAACAGAGGTCCTATAATGTGATGTAATGCAGGATTAGTGGCAAAGGCAGACAGACTGAACAGACTGGCAGAACTGCTTTGAGTTTTTCTGCAGCATATAACTGGAAATCTACTTGACAGTGGTGTGAAGATAAAAGCTGAGGGACTGCAGCCCACTGAGTCCCTGTTTGCCAATAAATCCTCAACACATGAACAAAAAGCAAACAGGCACAGTGGCTTCTGAGCACACTTTCATACCTCCACTCTCCTTGCCATTTCAGCTGGGATCACTTTGGAAAAAGAAATGTACCTTTGTTTTCCGTTCTGGAATGCAAGAAGCCCTTCAAAATCAGTGGGTTGTCATGGAAATCTGTCCACAGTGAAATATAGATGCCTCCCTCCACACARACACTTTGTGTCAGCCACTCCCAGCTTAATATACACTTCAGCAGGAGTCAGTCATAACCAAATGCAGGTGTATTCCAAACAGACAGCAGTGTATAGGCTGTATGTAGGCAATCCATACCTGAACTCTTCRTTTAACTCAAAAATTTAAAAGATATATTTGTTTGGTCTTTTCAGGTCTTTTCAGCATTTTACAATCCTAAATATATCTGAGAACAGGGTCCAGGGAGGGACAACAAGAGTGATCATGAGGGTGGTACCCTTCAATTTTACCTCTCCCTATTTTTTGAGAGGGAGAAGGGCTCTAATCCTTAAAACCTACAGGCAAAACAGGCTTCCTTTGCTAGTAAGCAGTATGATTACATAAGAAGTATGCTAATTGAGAAATAGAAATCAGAGAAGTAAAATTAAAAAGACTCTAACAAAAGCACAGGACTTAGCCCTAGAARTAAGACAAGATGGAACCGATGGATTATGGGGTAACAAATCACAGTTGGTTTTTAAAGGATGTTTTTGTGTCTAGCACTTCAATCTTGTATCAATGAAACCTGTATGTTTAGGTGGAAATGACACTGARCTATCACAGGAATAAACACTTTACAGAGCATTTCCAACTCATTAAATTACTGACAAAACATTAGCAAGTCAAAGCAGTGTGAGGCCATGATAGGAAGCATTTCTTGCCTGTGAAGGTACTGTTAGCATGGCATGTAACACAGGCAATATTTAGYTCCACTGGCTCCCTCTTTCTTTTGAACACAACCAATCTAAAAATCAATGCCCTGATTAACACTGAATTAATCACACCATGTGCTCGTATCATATCACTGTACGTAAAGTTAATAGTTGGTATAACTGAACTATATTTCTGATTTCTAATGTACAACCAAAAACTCAGGCCACAAAAAGGAGGCTTAAACTTGCTCCAAACTGCAAAATCTGTCCCATAAAGATACTAGTCTGTCCATTTTGCACAGTATTACAAAATGTTGAAAATACACAGTATGTGCATTTGTACACAGAGATCTTAGAAAGGACTATTGAATAAGGCATAAAGATATAAGGTCTTAAATCATGTGTCCTGAATTAGAAGCTTAACTTGTATTCCCATTCTGAAAGCCAGAGGAGACCATGCAGCTTTGACAACTAGTTACAAAACAAAAAGGAACAGAGTATTCTATCATACCTTAGTGATACACATCAGTTAAAGCTGCAACACCATGACTCCRAAAGGACTCAGATTGATTAATCTGGCCAGATGAGATAAAGGATTGTGAAAACATGTAGGGATGTGAAACACGGAATACAACATGAAGAGGTGACACTTTGCTAGAACAGAGCATTAGTACAGCAAGGGAGAGCTTAGACCTCTGCTAGAAGACAAGGCCAGATATAAAATACTTGATTTTCGTAATAATAATAGAAAACTTTTTATCTTTAATTGGAATAAAACAAAGAACAAGATATCCYAAAGGACTCTTCCTAAAATGAGACATCCTCAGCTTACCTTGATGATGATTTCTGTTTTCCCRTCTACATCTTCTGACTGTTGAAATAACTGGTTCTGATACTGCTGCAATGAAACAATACACCAGACTTGTTATTTCATAGCCAGCATATGACATCAGGAATTGAAAAGGATGAACTATATTGAGGATCCTGCTGCASAGCCTGCTTCTGTCAAGCCCAAAACTATAAATAGAAGAGCAATGGAAGGAACAAGGACAAGAGCCAATGGGCACAAACTGCAACACAAGAAGTTTCATCTGAATATGAGGAAAGATGTCTTTACTGTGAGGGTGACTGAGCACTGGAACAGCCTGCTCAGAGAGGTTGTGGAGTCTTCTTCTCTAGAGATATTCAAAACCCACCCAGATGCGATCCTGTGCAATGTGCTCCAGGTGACCCTGCTTCAGCAGGGGGGTTGGACTGATGATCTCCAGAGGTCTCTTCCAACCTCAGCCATTCTGTGACTCTGTGAACCACTGAGCTCCCTTACAACAAAGAGACACTATGCCATTATTTGGAGACAGATAAAGAAGCCTGCAAGAATATGGTCCACTGTAAAGAAGCAACACAACAAACCATCAGTTAAGTGCACCATTCACTCAAAAACCACTCCATCTGGCTAAGTACTCTATTCTCTAAACAGGCGGTTTAATTGTGTACAAGAGGACTTCACYCCACATACGAGGGACTGAGAAGTTAGCAAAGAAAACTGGAGCAAAATTCCATAGGGCTGAAGTGCCACCTTTTTGGGCCACTTTGGTTCAAGTCTAGTGATCCAACCCATTAAAGRCAAAAGGGAGCCTGGAGGGATGGAACAACCCAACAGACATGGGATTGGATTAGGTAACAGAAGGACAAAATTAACATACCCAAGAGTTTTTAAAGACAGCATCAACCATAACCATTATTCTTCCTTTTAATGAAAGGATAAATGCATACACTAAACAGTCCTCTGAAGGTGAATTTTAAAGCTGAAGGAACTTAGTTTGCTCTGGAGCAGAAATACTGACAATCAGTCAATCAATCTGTCCARGTCCTCTCTTCTGAGCACAGAGCCCCTACGGATTTATGCTCAATCTTCACAATTAAAACAGGCAAMTTCAGTGGGGCTGGAAAATCAGCAGTCTTTCGAGATAAGCCATAACTGGGATTCTGTTTCAGGAAGATGTGAATTTGCCTCCAGTTTATTACTGGACAGTAACTAAGTCTGTATCAGTTCACACCTCAGATGTGTTGCACATTTACTTCAAACAAGTTCATGAGTCCAATCAAGTCTATTGTATTACTCCTCCCTCCGTTGTAYTACTATGCTCAACAGCCAACTCTGCTGAGAAACAAGAATCATAGAACAAAGGAATTCAAAACGGTTCCCAATTTTATTACATACCAACCCTGATTTAAATTCCACTGGGAACAGTTAAAAAGGAAAACAAACAAACAAAAAACAATCCACACGTTCAGGCAAAATAGGTTTACCCAAGAGTATGACCCAACATACAAGCAGATTAAAGGCTTAATTTCAGAGCATCTCTATGACCTGACATCACAGTATTATTTATTCTCCTGTGAAATCACAACCTTCAAAATCATTATGTTACCATGACACAAAGTCAAATTAAAAAACTCTCTAGGGAGATGAAGGACAAGGCAGGGAATACTCCTGCTGTATACAAGAGGTATGGTCTTCTTCTGCCATTATTAGCCTAATAGGCAAGACCAGACTAATTAGCAACACTGAACACACACACACTGCATCCTCAGCTCTTCATATATTGAATAGGTAAAAATTAAGTGTATATCATGTRTATTGGAATTTCAAAATTACTATTTTGATGCCACTCTTTAAAAACCAAAATCTTGTTCAAGCCGAAAGCATTCTCATTAAGACAGGAATATATACCTGCAAGCTTGAGATGTGGCTTCTGGCAGAAGAATCAATCATCTTATGTGTTAGGAGAAAATGACCATGATTCTTCAGAGAATATTACTGTTAGTGAGCATCTGAAGAGAAGCTGGGACTCAATGCTTTGTGCTGTAGCACCTGCCCTCTGCCACTCTACTAGTCACTTCTCTGCACCTAGGCAGAGAATTGGTTTGGGATCAAATAGCAAAATCTTCAGGAAAGGCTGAAATGAGCTTTTCATTAGCAAGTAAAAGACAAACAACCCACACCTACAGAACTGGATAGAAATAGTCTAGGAAATCTACACAATGTTTCTAAGCTTCTTTTTGTGAGGAAGGTAGAAATATGGATGCCAAAACATGAGGTAAGATGGCACTTAAAGACAACTAGAAAATCACTGCATACATATACCCTGCTAGTAAAGTCCTCACTGCAATAGCCTGTGCAAAGCCACGTGCATGTCATGGAACACACATTTCAGTTCTGAGAAAGTGCAATAGTTCCAGAACTGAAACTCTTTCCATCATCAGAATCCACTTAAACCTCTATAAATGTGGCTAATCTTGTTTTCTTCAGAGATTTCTAACAAGAAAGAGATCAAGAGGAAGTTCAACCATCTGCTATCCTTGTATGAGCCAAAATAACTCCTCTGTCTCTGTTCTCAATCCTTGAAATGTCTGGTGGAAACTAAACATTTACTCAACCTTCTTCTATCTTCTTTTTATCCATCTGAGCAGTGAGTCCTCTGCTTATGCAAGATGTGAAGAATTCAAGGCATTCAGAAAGTAAGGAGAAGGGAAAGTAAGGAGAAGGGAAAGTAAGGAGAAGGGAAAGGTGTTATAAGAGGAAGGATCAAGCCAGACATATCCAGATCTCTCATGAAAAAATCTGCAGAAACTATCTTGCCAACATCCCATTCTCAACTGGTTTCACTGGTTATACTTTGAGAGTATAATCTGTTATTTGCCTACTAGAGCCACATTTCATAAATGCCTAACCCTTTTTAGATTAATTTCATACTCTCTAGCCCTGAATTGTTTAAATCTTTCTAACAAAGAATTCAGACGGTCCAGCTGTTAAATCTTCCACCTTGTTTTCAAATGGACAGGGCCCTGTAGATACCACCACATTAAAGAAAGAGGACTATTTCAATTTTAAAAAACTGTCAGAATTCAACACCGATTATTTTTAATTTATACAGGAACACTGTTTAACACATTTCCTGCACATCTTTATTATCTTCCAGCAGCATTTTCTTGCACAGGATTTGGTGAGTTTACATATTTTTCCCCTCTTAAAGTTCATCTGATATAAATGATGGCTTAATGCACTCTCAAAAAAATTACATTTTCAAAGCACATAAACTTGTGTGTAAAGTATGGTCTTTAATTCATCCCTTTTGGGCCAATCCTGCAAAGTGGTCAAATATCTCTTGTAAGAGGCACTGAGACTTTGTTGATCTGCTCACCCTCTCCATAATTTTTTTTTAATCAAAAAATAAAGGAAAACCAAAATTGAGACAATAACAAAGGATCAGATATACTCATTCTCAAGTTATTTAATGAGGCTAGCAGAAAACTTTCTATGAACAGCTGAATTAAATTCTGAGAAAGCAATTATATTCAAAGAAAAACACCAAAAAAGCTTACAAATATTTTGATATTTTCTGTAAGAAGCATGATTCATTTAAAAAAGTTAGTACAAACTCTGAACTGCAGGGTTTATGGTTCAGTCTTTTTTCAGTGTTATCACTTCCTGAGACTTTTATGTAATGCAGATATAACTTATACTTGGTATCTCTGCAAGCAGAAAGCTGTATCTGGGCGGAGCACCAGCTGCACATGTGCCTATTGTTTATATATAAAAAAGCACATAGCTGATGGCCACTAAGTTTTTTAAATAGGTTCATCTTCATATCTGGAATTACAAGGGCTCTGCTTTTTAATTAAGGAGCTCTCAYTGCATACAGTAACAAAACAGAAAAGTTATTTTCAACCTCTGCCTTGGAATCTAGGAACAATTCTGTTTCAAAACTAATTATTGAAAAACAGATTATTTTCATAAATATTGGAATTATAATTTTTAGTTTTACAAGCTGTCCTTATTTTAAGGACTTATATTGTTGACATTTTATATTTTTACAAAGCCTTTTTACCCAGATATCCTACCACTTTGCACAATGGTATACATGCCTTCTGTGAAGGAAGCGTTATTCTAAACAGCAGGCTCTGAGACCCAGAGAGGCCAAGGACTTACCCAAGGGCACATAAGTAACCTGCGGCAAAGCCGTAAACAAATACATAGAAACTAAAAGGACAAGAYGGTAACAGAGTGCATTTGAGGACTTCCAGATCACAAAATTACRTGTGAGAAAACAATGTTGGTGAAGCCTTCAGTTCCACTGCTGGAATTTTGACACTCAGTTTCTTCAGGCTAGCTAAGGATATCACAAGACCCTAACACAGAGTATTACATGACTGTAACATTCATCATACTAATAGTGAGCAGAGTGAACAAAAACTTCATACCAGACATAAGAGCAGAACGAAAGACAGATATATTTTGCAATATTTTCTCTAATTATATATGAAGACATACATTTATATTCAGTACTGTATAGCTCAATGYCTATTTTTTCTTTCTAAATTCTTTCTAAATGTCTTCCGATTCAGTCATCCTGTTAATTTTGACTACTTCGTATCCAGGTATTGCCACRTGTTTGGGACTGCAGTAAGGGATCCAATCTTCCTGCAAAATTCGTATTAGACATASCACCTTAAGCAAGAAACCTGACTGTAGAYGCTTCCAACTTAYATTGTGCTCATTACGGTTTTTATTTGCTCCTTTTAGCAAATCTCCTTCCTGCCAAATCCCTTCTAATGTTGGCRTTTCCACTTTCAAAATTTATATAGATGAAAGGAATAATATATYCCTCAGGCTCCACTGAATAGTCCCAGAAAATACCATTAGCAAGTGTGACCAGAAATATAACAGTGATGTCTGTGCTCTTTGACTTCATACACAACAAATATAAGCTTACAGTCTTCACAAATTCTTCCCCTGCTCTAAGAAAACTAGAAGTAAGTCTGCTTCTCATAGTTAGGAGTTCTGTAGATCCCACAAGCACGTGGCACTGCTCAGTATAGAGTACCATTTCTTGTATTTAAAGCTAAGACAATCAAATTGCTGCTATATGGAAGCAGTTTGCTTCATTTGTCATGCTGAATGAGTTCCAAAGCTCTTTAAATAGTAAATATAATAAAGTAAGTGAAATGCAATGTAAAAAGTGATACACAACATACAATAAGGCATATAATTAATGCTTCTTAATTTATTGTTTTCTAGGAAGACTAAGACAGAAGTCGCACATGAGGAAGTTTTCCTGTTTGTTTGTTCTTCTTGCCACTTGTTCTCTACTCTGCTTAAACTTGGTACTGCTTCAGACCCTCTCTGAAGGGCAGGTAAAGACATTGCTGACCCAATCTCTTTGCCTTGCTCTTCTGTTAGAAGTTACAGGCTATCTGCCTCTTTCCAGCTATCCCTCTATCAGGGATACCAGATGAACAAGGCCAGAGCTGGCAGTTACTAGAGCAAAAATGCTTGAACACTAGTTCATGCAACAGGGTGCTGAACTGGCAAATAGTTACGCACCACTGTAGGAAGTTAAGATACCTGTTATTTACAGACATGGCAATGCAGTTGGGAATTAGCCTGCTCCTGCTAACAGATTTCTTTAATCCTTCTATGTATTAAGCCATTCTTCCAGGAAGAGCTGAATCTACAACTCTATTATAATTTAATCTTTTGTACGGCCTTTGCTTTGCAGCTCTGACATAATGAAATAATCTTTCATTTCTAAATATGTAGGAACATACTGCCACACAGAAATTCTGCAAATTGGTAGTACTCCTACATGGAAGTGTCCACACTGCTGCATCCACTGTCCCTGTTAATGCAAAGAAAAAAGGCAGCAGGTGGGCTTCACCTGTTCATTAGCCCTTGAAAGTTCTGTGAGCATAACACATACAAAATACTGATAAAGTACCTATTTCCTTTGTATTAAACTGATTCAGCAAAAATCATCAACAAAAAAGGTAGGTTTACTCCTATTCCCTCTTCTCATGTACCTTAAGTGTCAAAAAAGCAGTTATGAACAGAGAAAAACTTATGGTGGGAAAGAGACTTGTGCTACAAATCAGGGAAATGTTCATGAAATCAGAAAAGTACCTTTGAACAACACAAAAGCAGACAGCCAATTATTTGACATTTATTACAGTTACTTCAACTGCCAGTCCTGCACCCAGAAACCCAGAGGTTTTTCCAAAAATGAAATTTTCACTGGACAATATTGGGAAATAGCTACCTTCAGTATACCATGATTTCGGATGCTGACGCAAATCAGCATGCTTGAGAATTGTTATTTGGATACAAAAAACACTACCATCAGAAAGAACGTTTATCAAAATACCAAGCTGTCGAGGAACCCATTACAAAATAGGAATGTTAAGAGGCATAAATTGTTTAGCTGGGGATTCAAAAGTTACTGAGAAAAGGACCTCCTCTGGAAACAAACACATGCTCATCTTTGCCTTGAAAAGCCAGCCAGTAGTTTAATCAGTACACAGAAGTGATTTTAACTCCCATTCCTGGGACAAGAAGAAACTATGAGTAAGTATGCTCTGCCTCAGTTGGATTTGGATCAGAGGGGGAATGGACACTGAACAGCTGTTGCAGAAGCCACTGTAAGAATAAACAGAAGGGCATATATACAAACTGGAAAAGGAAGCAGAGAGTGAAGTTAAACGAAGTCAGATTTTCAGCTATAAACTATGTCAAAGCTTCCAATTTTTCAGTGTCCCATGCTCTACACAGCTTTTTAGCAGCAGATGGTCCAAAACTGGATAGCAGTATGAATACTCATTCTGCCCAGGTGAAAGGCAGGGAAGAATTAGACTCTCAACAAATCACACACCTGCACATCAAGGATGCAGCGTACAGAAGAGTTTAGCAGAGACAACGCGGCAAAGAATATCAAAGACGCTGCAAGGACTGTCATAGGGGTTCTCAGCTCTCAGCAAAGTCTTCCCACACACATTTCTTCAAGGTCTCTTGCTGCACACTCATGCCTATGAATTCAGCGGAAAGCTGACGTTAGCAATAATGCCAGTGGCAACAGCAGATAGCGTGGTGTAACAGAAGAGAGTTCATCAGCTATTGACAATGGAACAAATTCACAGTAAAACTGTCCTCTCTTTCTCCCTCATGTCCACACCAGYAGCTGTGGATCTGCAGGAGAAGGGGAATGCATTCAGCAGCACATGGAGCTGGATTCAGAGTGCAGGCATGAAATGGTGTAAAGAAGAATCCAGGGTCCCTACCATGCATGAATTTAAAGGGGAAAAAAAAGAAAAAGGGCAGGTAGAACAGGGCAATCTTTGTAGATGATCTCTTGCAGAGGAAAGAAGGGCCCCTGCGTACTAGCCTGCAGGGAATATTCTTGTAGTCCTTGTCATTGCAGCCTGCCTTACAGTCTACAGGACTCATGTGAGGTCAGCTTGTGCAATGCTCAGTAAGACAGCTCAAAATATTACCGCTTATTTTCCCCATAAACTCCACAGCTTGCTTTTTTTTCATTCCTGTACCTCTTCAGGCAGTCAGAAGCCTCTGATAGCCTTGCTCACTTGACATGAAGAAAGCATTGCCACATGGCTGAACACTCAGGATCTTCCCTGTACCAGGGTTCATAAGAATTCAATGTCCATGTCTCAGAAATTTATGGATGCCTGATGCAAGAGCTCAGGACTCAACATGGAACAAGTTTATATGACTAGCCTCCTACCCTCAGCTCTTGGAATCCCAGAATGCCCTACTCCTTTCCTCATGACATGAGTAACTGATTTCTCTAGGTAATACTGCTATCAAGGAAGTAAGAAACAATTTCTAAGGGCTACCACAGTTATATCCAGTGAAAACCAGCAAGGTACTGCTCTGCTCATCATTCAGCCAAAAAGATGGCCTTGGCTGAGTCATCTCACCTCCTCTGGCATCATTACCTCTTTCCTCTCCACATCAGCTTGAATTTTCGCCTGCGTGACAGCAGCCTCGCGGAAGGAGGAGCTGGCCTGTTTAGCCTGTTCAATGAGAGTCTTCAGCTGCTGGGCTGTGTTGAGCAATGAATTAACCATCTCTTCCAAGTACAGCCAGCTTCGCTGCTCGGTCACTTCCAGCCCATTCACCACCGAAGGGGATATGGCTTTGGTAGGGGTAGTGGGGGGCACCGCCAGGGCAGGGAGTGAGGTCAGCACTGAATATAAAGAAAGCAAAATAAAATATATAGAATTAGAGCATTCCATTTCCATAAAGTGCTTCTGTTTATAAGCTCTACCAAAACTTCCAGTCCAACTAAGTTTCAGCTAAACAGACCTACCTTCCACGAATCAGAGTTGTGCAGAGTTAGCTTGGGGGTTGACWTCAAATCCAGAGGACTGAAGAACATGTATCCTAACCCTATTGTTCACTCTAGGAAGAATTTAACATCTTCTAACACTGCTGCAGAGAGGCACAATTATGTAGTGAAAATAAGACCCCCAACAACCTGTCTGCCACTATCATCATGATGTTCCACCTATGTTTCCCTTAACTATCAWTAAAATAAGATTATAATAAATCCTTCAGTGACCTAAAATATCAAGTGCATAATATTTTTGAAATCTGGAGTAATCTCATATTCCCAGCTCTTTCTTAGCTTATATACCTATTTAATTACTCCATATATCAAACTAGAAGACAGAATACAACAGCAAACTTAGATCTGTAGCATCCACTATCTTAATTCTGAACCCTACCATTGGCCTCAAACAACCATTTTTTTAACACTCTTCAGCCTGAAACTCTCCTGACATCACTACACAGGTATCAACTCTCAGGTTGCAAAACTACAAAAAACAGGCACCAATCCACACTATGCTCCCGGTGTTTCCCTATAGAATTCTGGTCTTAACAGTAACCCCAAATCAAGACTGGAATATAAACAAGACAGTTATTATCACCTCAAAAATAAACATATGACAAACACACTTTCCAGAAACACTTGTTGGGAAGTCCCCTACAGAAACCCTAACAATTGCTATTTCTTTGGACCCCATCATCTTGAATTCTAAACACAGAACAAACTATAAGCATAAACACACACACACCACACTCAAACATCAAAAGGTTTTTAGACTTTCACAGGTATCTGTATCTATTTCAAATGTACCAATCTGGATTTTACAAACAGCGATATTCATTGCACCTCTGAAACTTCTCCTTTCCAACTCCCAAGAATAGGAGTGAACATACACAGTTTAGATGGAAATTTTATCATAAGACATTAACATCCACAGACATTCGCTTTGTTGGACAGTTAAAAAAAAAAAAAAAAAAAGAGTTAATTTCTTGCTGGAACCACTTCCTCCACAATCCAGCTACAGCACTTAACTTTTCTATAAACCAGAAGACCACAAGGATGAAACAAAATACGAAAGCAGAGAAACCCAGCAATACTTCTCCTAAACATACTCCAAGAGATATTAAAAGAACAAAACCAAATCAATTGAGATGTTGCAGCCTTTATCTTTTCAAATACTAACCATAACCCTGACAGGAACTGCAGGTTTAAATATATTAACTAGGAAGCCACCAGAACAAAGAAGTGGAAAGTCCTACCCTAGTCACCCAACAATGTCTTCTTTGAACTTACCCCCAAACCTCCCAATTACTGTGGCTCTGTAGTCTTTCCTTTTCCAAAGCCTACACTAGGAAAAAAAAAAAAAACATACAAATCCTAGAAAATCAACAATACTTATCTTAGACCTACCTTTGCAAATGTTTCAGAAAAAACAGCAGTTACTGCGTCTCTGAAACACTTACTTTTCATAACACTAGCCATAACTGTAAGTTTGCATACACACCGGAAGGCCACAGTATGGAAAACAAAATCTAGCTCTAGAAACCCAACAATACACAGTGCACACTCACCTCAGGCAGTATTTCCAAGAACAAATATTATCYGGCCTTGCTGGCCTTATTTTTCCAAAATTCACTTCTAACTTYAGCTATAAGTACATACTACCTGCTACAAAATTAAGCTTAAGACATTCACATCTACCAACAGCTGACCTCAAAATTCCCAACTATACTGTTTACCAAAACAAAAACCAACCAAACAAAAAAAGCTAGCATTATCTTCAAGTCTATGTAGCCTTTTTGGTTGAAAAAGCTACCAATAGTCTATTTCAGGAATGTTCTATGCATGTTTAGGTAGGAGCTTCAAAATGATTCACCACACAGGAAAATGAGTATGTACTGCAGGCTGAGAAAACACATACTTTCCTGGATAGTCTGGCATTGTCAAGGGACAAGCTTTTAGTACTCAAGGCATCAAAAACCAATTAGCGTTCCTTGAACTTTTAATTGAGAATGACATGTTTATGTGATAAATGCAGAATCATTCAAATTGATAGATGCTGTTGCCCACAGAGAAACTTTGAACGTAGTGGGAGATAAAACACAAGAAGCGGTGGAGCCGTTCAAATTGTGTTCACATCCCTCCATTGTCTGCCCTCCTTTTAGATGTATTTCGCTACCCCTCCAGCCACCGCCTGGCACAGTCTCTGCCAGCTCCTGCACTGTTGGTGCTACTGAAGATAATGCCTGCTTGCTGTTAACAACATCCTCTCACAGAGCCCTTGATAAGACTATCTCTCTGAGCATCAGCCACATGGCAAGGAATGCAGTTTTGTGCCCTGGAGACAACTGTAGGTAGCATAGCTGTCGCGGTAGGGTAGTAACTATTAAACTAACTATTAAATATTCCATTGAAAAGTAAAGTTATTGAAGCCAGATTTTTTTTTTCTCAAAATCAGAGTTAAGAAAATAAATTTAATAAGCAGGAAGTTCTTGAAAAAAGTACAGAGGTTGGACTGCCTGAAGGCACTTAATTCTAGCTCACTTTATTAGCAATCTCTCATCATAATCCATTTTGGATTACAGATATTCATAAAAATGGCTTTCTAGTCAGGCCAGTCTTCTTAAGGTGGCTCCAGAAAGACCAAAGCCAGTCTCTCAAACCTCTTTCACTGTGGGACAAGGACATAGAATAGCAGACTGCACAAACTAGTTAAAGAAACTCAGAACGATAGATTCAGGAAAACATCTTCCGGGCTATACTTGAAATGATATTTAAAACTGAAATGTAAACACTGTCTGAACAGGAATAGCCAACATGGTTTCCTGAACCAGGCTGCAGTTCCACTCTCAAAGAGGCTCTCCTTAGTAAAGCACCTGTAGACAAACAGAAATTCTTGCAAAGGGCTTCCAGTGCATTGAACACTGAATATATTCTAAATTGACACTTCAATCTTTTTCAAATCATACCTGGTAGTTCTTCACGCAAGCAGCAGAAGCTGAAAGAATAGAGCACTGATTTGATAAAGGGAACAGGTATCAAAAAGCTTGGAAATTCTCAAAAAATACTGTATTCTAGGTCACTGTGTATTACATATTTGACCTTTTCTGACAGATAGCATTTCAAGTTCATCAGACAGACTGACATTTTTACAATCAAAACCCCTTAATTAAAATAGTAATTTCAGTCCATCTGCACGTGACTGGCATAGAATTATCTCTACTTAGATATATATGAGCAGGAGATAAACTTGTCTTTTATCAATAACTGTTTGCAGAAGAACCATTTCCACCATCACCTTTTCAGTACAGCCTGACATTTGACAGTACTATCTAATGGGAATTACTTCCGATTTCTCTGTTTCTCTGATATACCCGTTTAGCATAGGTATATCAGTCAAGATAAAACAATGACCTTTGCCTTCCTGGTTTAAAAAAAAATCAATATTTAATTAATAGCATCAAGATTTGACTACGGAAAAGAGACTTAAAAACATCACCCAGACGTCATTCTGGACAGATTAGGAATGCGCTGTATTGCTCTGACTTACAGGACAAAAAGTAAATGTAAAACACCAGCAAGTATTCAGAGGTTAAGAGAAATGAACTGAAAACAGAATACATTGCAAAAGTAGGACAAGGTATACAACTAACTAGCTAAGTAATCCTTACATTTGATAAAAAAATCTCAGAGCCTTACAAAGCGTCAGAGTGTCAGTCCTAGCACTCCACTGAAAGCACTTCCACATGCTGCATCACAGTCTATACACCAAAGTCACAGAACAGAGGCTTCCAAATCACTCTTCACTCCTAGAGATATACATCATACTGTGCTAAAGCTCAGTCTCTGTCAAAACAACAAGGGCAAATATTAAGATAATTCATTGCGTGGCAGCCATCTAATCTTCAATTCACAGCGTCTACCTCAGTTTGCCTTATAAAAGCACAAATAAGTAAGTAAATAAAAGGCCAGAAGGGAAGGAGTGCTTTAAAAATGAAAGCCTTCTGAACTGACCAAATGAATACTATATTTACATGACCTCTTCTTGATGTCCGAAAAAACAGTAATAAGGATCAAAATCTGCCTGTCTTACAGCTCCTCGGTGTCAGTGCCATCAATGAATAAGTACGCAAGTAACTTTACAGAATTATAGAAATTAGAGAAGTAGAAGGCCTTTATATCACTTAATACACCAACCAGCCAGTATCAGATTATTCCCTACTGTATCTCTTGTCCAGGCTCAGTCAAAACTTAGAAAGCAAGAACACTCCTATGTTTGCAATTCCAGTTTCTTCAACACTTTCAGTTTTTATCAGTACATGCAACAACAAATTGCTGTTGTAATTCACTTAATTTATAAGTCAGTCCTACAAATGAAAGAGCATTAAGTTCATGTAATGCAATTTCATTTGAAGATATATTTGATAATCAATTTAACCCGCTCTATCAAACACTAAAATGGCTGATTTGCATTTGCCATCTTTCGTATCTTTTCCTTTTTTCTCGAGAGTCTATCTGACCACAGCAGGACAGACTCATATTGGCACTTGTTAAAAAATAACTGTCATTCCAGCACAAATGTCAGTCTTAAGGGAAGAAAAACTGACTTCAGGCATGAAACTAGCACACCATACCTGCCTGAAACTGCCTCCAGCAAGAGAGTATCAATGGATTCATAAAGAGATGTGGGAACTTTTAGAAAAGCTTCTGTGATCTGATTTTATCTCTAAGGAAGGGGATGCTCTCCTCAGATCAAACACTGAATATTTAGCCACAGCATCCAAGTGATGACAACAGCCTTGAAGCCTTATGAAAGGCAGGGGACTGCAAATAAGATACACAAAACAGAATCACACCATCTCCTCTGGTAAAAAAACAAGAAATCAAAGTTCTCAAGATCAGAGTGAAAAACCTTTCACAAAGAGCAGAAGAGTTTGTCCAAATCTTAAAACCTGCACAACTGTTAAGCAAAACAAAATAAAATTTATTTTCCTGTCTCAATGTTTACCTCTGCTCAGAAAGAAGAAAAGAGTATGAGGTAAATTCAGGCATTGCTAACTGGATCTTAACATTATAGATATAAAACATACCAATTTTTGGATGAGACGTTGGCAGGGCAGCTTCAGGAAAAGGTGAAATCTGACAGTTGTCCTGGTAACTTGGGTAGTGAGGTTCTGGGTGACTGACCCGGCAGGGCTGCTGGACATTGGTATCCTGAACTGCAGAAGAACAATAGCATTTTAAACCATCATATACCACAGTTTTCAGATAATTGTTAGGCTTCTTTCATCCATAATTTTTATGTTTATATATAAAGTTCYTAAACTCTGTGAAAATTCCATGGGTCGCAAATGAGAAACAGTGGTGTGATTTTACACAGTTAGCAAGCAAGGCAACCTTGCATGGTGATTTCATCTCTCTCTGTTTTCACTTTTAAAGGCTTTTGCAAAGATTACTGCCTGCTTCCCCCTTTCAAGCCTCTATATTTGCACTGACGACTCCAAATTATGATTCTCAGAGGAGGTTATTTCCTTTAGCTGCTGATCAGCCTCTTCAGAAGAGCTCATAAACTTGCATCATYTGCCAGACAAAAGGCTGGTGTGATCTTCAGACTGATGAAGTTGAAATAAGCTGGATGAACCATGACCTGAAGAAGCAGTGATCTCAGCTGATGCTGACAAGCAGCTGTGGGAAGGCTGGGCACTGCTGTATCAAGTATCACTAGAAGTAATATATGAATTAAGGTTAAAGAACAGAAGAGGAGCGTTTATGTTTTGTTTGATTTATTTGGGGCATTTGACAGCATTTTTCATACAGTTTCAATGCTCAACTCTCTCTGGTATTTCAGGACCAGAAAGGAGTGAAAAAATGATAGAAATGACCACAAAGCCACAGAAACCAGCAAAAGTATGCATCAGCAGCTGCAGCACCTGGAGAAACTTTTAACTTCTTTTGTGAAATTCATTCAAGCCGCTGAAATCATTTCAAAGAAAGGAGAGTGGATTATGTACAGCCTCTGTATAATCTCTCAAGAAACAAATTCTTCCTCAGCATTCCAAACATTTCTTCTTTTAGCAATGGTCTCAAAGTGTGAAGCAAACACATGCCCAAAAGCTTACCAGTAGCTCCAGTGAAAACGTCACCCTGGGACGGACTTTCCGAGATAATTGCTGTCGCTTCCACCGTCGATGAACGATCAAAGGTCAGAGCACCGGAGGTAGTGATCTGTCCAGAAGGAGTCACGGTGACTGAAAATAGTAGAAGTACTTTCATAATTAACACTCAGCTCTGAGGCCTTGGTTGCTTAACTGTTGATAACCCTGTTTTGAATCATCCTAGGTCACAGAATTCACAGATCAGCAAATGACCTGTGCTATCCAAATCTGGATACTCATAAAATTGAAAATAGGAATAAAAGTCCATTTAGGAAGGCACTGCTTGCCTTCTGCAGACCTCTTGTTTATTCCCTGAAAGCAATAATGTAACACCCATCATAAAAAATCCAATGGGCCTACAAAGCCCACCAGTTTCTGGCTGATCCTAATTTATTATAACTTTAGCAAGATTGATTCTTTCTACTTAAAACAACATACAAAACCTAAGAATACAACTAATTCTATGGCAGTTTGGCTAGCTGGACTAATTTAACTGGACTGCCACATTCTTGGCCAATGGAAGGAACAAATCACAAAATCCTTTTGGATGAACATACCAGAATGGCTTCAAAATATTTAAAACCATTTTTAAACAACACTAATTATCTGTCACCATTAATTGGTAATAGGCTGATTCTGTGGTACACTGTTCAGTTAGAGGGATCTTTTACAAACAATTTGTGTTTCAGACTTTGTGGCTATAGTTCCATGACTGGTGAAAGATGGGATGGCTACCAAAAGAAGCAGGCCTGCTCCCTCCCCTACCAGCATGGGCACACATGCAACCTCCAAGTAACTAAAATTAAGGAATTGATTCAGATTAAACACCTCTTAGGGAAGAAAAATAAATAAATAAATAAAAGCTCTACGGAATCATTGTATATTTCCCTTCCTGGTGTTGCTAATAATCTAATCCTACTTTTGGCTCTTTGGCTCCCTATATTCTTTTTGTTGCTTCCTCCTCAATTTATTTTATAATGTTACTGTCCCGATGATGTTAGTTGATAAGACCAAGAGGACATACGAATGTGACCGGGAACAGGTGAGATGGACTAATTTGTAAATTAATTTCTGTTTTCACATAGATGGCTTGACAATCAAAAACATTAAGGAATGAGGATTTGCTGCAGAGCAGAAAGGTGCTAGCCTTCTCCTCAACCTAATTTAAACAGAGGTAAAGTTCCCAAATGTCACTCATGAAAGACATACCAAAAAGACACTATGGATAAAGGCTAGGACTTCAAATCTTCCCCTGCATTGCCAGGCTGAAAGATCAGGTAAAGGGGGAAAGAGGGGGAAAGATAATCCAGACCTCTCTCAGAGCAAGATGTGAAACCTAATATTCACTGGAAAAGTATGTTAAGATGCTTAAAAACTAGTCTCCTGAAGACAGATAATAAACYTACAGTTGCACTCCTATTTGCAATCCAGATGGTGGCAACACCATGCTAGTTTCTAAAAATGGGAAGTGAAACTGGCTAAAGAGAGTGAGCCAATAAAGCTACTCAGTGAAAAGGAATGGCCATGAAAACAAGCAATTTTTCTCAGTTGGCTGATTCCTTGGGCCACTGATACATATAAAATATCTAGTTTGACAATTCTTCCTCAAAAAAGAGAAGCAGTTTTTACCAGGAGAAAACCTACATGTAGTAGCAGCTGTAGCAGGGAGCAGGGTTATATTTTTGGGGCAATCCTTTTTCACTGGAGTTGCAGGCATTTCATTTTCTTTTTTCCGCCTTTTGTATGGTACAAAGAGTCGTACAGGGCCACTCTACACAAAAAGACATAAAACAGACATTAGCAGAAGCACTTCTTTGGGCCTATGGGTCTACTCCAGTCTTTCCAGATGCAGCTGAGAGTAGTGTGAAGCAGCAGCTATTCCAATGGAATGACTGATTTGCAACAGTTGACCAAAAAGCCCTTTAAACTGCAGCTCCAAACCAAAAGAATGCCATTAAAAAAAAAGGTTTTACAGTCTTTAAGACGTACTGTAATGATTAACATTACATATTGTACATCTTGTAATGATTAACAGTTAACTCCTGATGGAGTCCCTGCAGTGTCAGCTTTAAAGATATTTGAAATGGATGTCACTCACCTCAGCAAGCAGAGTATTCTAAAATTATTTGTGCATTTATCTGAATACATTCTTATAAACACAGTCATCCCCAGTTCAAACACTCAGCTCCCTCCAATTAAAAAGGCACAAGTGCTGCCTCTTCCCACTATTATTTTAAGGAGTAGAACTGCGCAAATAATTGTCTACTAGCCAAGATGGTGGCAGAAAAGATAACAGGAGTGAAGGGAGGACAAGAAGCAATTAGTTTCAGATCTAGACAAGTCATCCAGTTCACAGTAGARAAGGACCATAAAACACTACTTCAGGTTAAGCTAAACATTTCTGATTTCAGGACTTTAACCTCATTTTTGAATATGAAAATATGGAAGTATATTCTTATATAAATTTGTTCTTTTCCAGTTCAAAATATTTGTAGAATTTGAGTCAAAAAAAATCACAAATAGCTATGGCTATTTGTGGCATTTTATTCAAATAAAAGGGGAAAAAAGGAAAAAAAGCAGCAATCAGAATCACCCAGTTTCACCAATGGGCTGTTACAAACACTGAAGGCTGCCTATGCAATAGCACTAGCAGACAGTTCTTTCCTTATTTTCTTTCTTTGTGCAGCACAGACAAAATACACTGCAACTATAGTAGTTGTGAGCATTTCTGGGAGACTCATGATCTGCTCATAGATGGCTGGGCAGCTTGACTGATTAATTGTTTTTAAAACTAATGGATGTAAACCTACAACTCACCAAGGTCATGTCATCACAGCAGGCAGCACAAGTACAAGAGGCAGCGTGAGGATTTAAAATCCCATCCTGAAATAGGAAGATTATAAATTCAGCATTAGAGCAATGGTGATTAGCAATCACCAAAACGCGGCAAGCATGACTGTATTCTACTAAAAAATTCAGATAGCTGCCAATGAGATATATCTATTCCCCGCTAGGAACTTTATACAGTAACAGAAAGTATAGTGATGGGATGAGTAGAGCAGAGGAGAGAGAAGGAAGAACAAACAATTTTAAAATCAGAAAGCAAGAACATGTGATTTTTTTGAGATTTTAAGAAGCTTTGCCCACTATAAATCAACTGTCAATCTATTGGCAATGCCATATTCTCTACCAGGTTCCTGAACACCACGGGAAATAAAGGAGTCAAAGTAATATTCAAGAAATGGTGCAAGTGAAGAATATATTTGTAAGTAAACACAATTAAGAGGATCAGGTTATTGAATTACAGTCTCATAGGCTGCCATACAAAGCTGAAGGCTGGACTTGCTCCTGCATAAACTGTAACCTTTTTCAAGTACAAGTAAATTTTGTAACATGCTATTTAAAAAAAAATCTAGAAAAATTCCTCTTACATCACTGACTCTCAATCAAATCAAACTGCCCCACTGTACCATCACACATTACTCTGCAGAGGCAGCACATGTGGATTTAGCTGCAGTGCTAGACAGATTCTACCCTGTTGCTACCCGCCCCTTCCCGCAGAAAGCAGGAGACAAACTTAACCTTACGTGAATAAGGCACTGCAACGGCCTCCCAGCATAGCGGATGCTCCTTTTCCAGTCTTTGCTGCTGGCTCGTCCTGCCATGGCTTCAAATTCAGTGGGGCTGTACCAGTTATCCCCTTGCTTAATGCATCTACCACGGCCTCCTGAATTAAGTTAGAAGAAAAGAATTGGTAATAGAGGTTAAGAATTATTCTGTCACTTCCCTAAAGATGTATATACTGAAGCTGCTGGACAAAACAGCAGTTAATCCAAAGCAACTACCAATAAAGCCATTCTGCTACTTGTCATTGTTTTAGGATAACCACACTGTTTATTATGTTGGCTGTTACAATCACTGTGCATGTTTAGCAAGTTCCAACTTAAGGTCTTACTAATATGTCAACAGGCTAGAAAAACTAACTCATCCACAGGAAGGATGAATGGATAAASATCATGAATTTAATTTCTTCCTTAATTTTCACTTAAATTTCTAATTCTTCTGATTGTGAAGAAAACTGTGCATGAACCAAATGCTATGCTGTGTGCTCAGACATGCTGACAATTTCTGCTGCTATTTCTTCAGCATTCCCACAGAGATACAAAGAGAAGAAGAGGGGCTAAGACAACAAACAAACCCTATTAAGGCACAGGCTATCTACCTTCCAGTCCAGTAGGGATCCTACAGACCTTTATAGAGACACAAGTCTATTTCTAAGAGGTCCACAAAAAGAACTTCAAAACAGTCAGCCTATTATCAGGAAGACTTACTGTACAGCCTGCATCTTCACAAATTTAAGAAAAAAGTCACAAAGCCTCCAAAGAAAGAGCAAGGAAACAAGAAGGTAAAACGCAGGAGAACAACAATACCCAAATAGATTAGTCTGTCCTTTTTTTCTTCATGATAGATTCTTAAAAGTAGCCTGATTAAAAGAAGAGTGCATCAACTGAAGGAATCATCGCACTTTTTCATGCAAGGTGGTCATTTTTACCTGAGCCGAGTCTGTTTTTATACAGAATCCCACTGATATTCCGACACCTCACTGGGAGTTCATTGTCATACACAGATGGGTCCCAGTTATACTTGGTTCCAGTTTTTTCTTGGGCAGATGTTAAAGGAGTGGGAGGAGACTGCGGTCCTTTGAGAAAAGAAAAGAAAGGTGACAGCAACCGAAGGCACGCTGATTATACATTTAGACTTTCAGCTTGGCTAGGCCAAAAATGTCATGTGATTAATTCAAGCAGCTGACACCTGTCCACAGCAACACAAGTTACATCGTGCACCATAAATAATGTAATTTGGAACAGATGTCCGTGAATCTGATCTGCCAGGCTCAAGAAGTCTTGATGCAATATAACACTACAAAAGTGTCTGAAAATAAAGTAAACTGCATGTTAGGAAACAGCACATTAACTGCACAGGTTGTAACCTGCACTGGTTTAAAGCAGCTGGCTGGATCTTACACTTTTACAGAGAATGCTACTCTAATGTAACTGACTGCTAAAAAGTTGTTGTGCCATCTTGTGGGCAGAAAGGAAACTGCCAAGCAGATCCTAGCAATAAGGATTTGAGCTATAATGACCCTTAAATATCAGCAAAAGGCCCAAACAGAGACACAACCATGTTCAAAGAGCCTTTAAAAAGAACCCATGTGGGGAATTAGGAGATTCTGATTTTCATTATCAAAACTATAATGATCAATCTGCCTAGGGATGTGACACATGTAGAAAGGTTTGTGACAGCCCAGCAGGAGTCTAAGATTTTTCAAAAAGCATATTTACAAGAGTTATAGCAAATGAGAAAGTGAAATATATTTCTGATAGAAAAAAGAGTAAATATTTTTCTCCTACTCCCAGGAAATACAAAAGCACCACGTCAAGAAGGGACAAATGGTCCGTAAAATGCAATTTCAAAATATTATGCACAATATTTTCTATTCCCAGGAATATGATCAAGGCRAAGAGAAAGCGAACCCTTCAGGACAATGACACTTCAAAAACAGATTGCCTTATACCTGGTGTGAGAGGTGCTGATGGCCCCTTCAACCCTGTGGTTTCTACAATGCTGCCATCTGTGTGAACCACTATGAGAGTGGCTTTTTCAGTATTCAAGCTGTCCCCAATTTGGAGGGCCGTTCTCCCAGACTATAGAAGAAATAAAGAGTTTTAACTGATAGAATTAAAATATGAATGTATTTTAGTATTTCTCAAAATCTTCTCAAAGGTATCCTAAACCACTAATCGGCATGGCATTTATTAGGTTAGTTTTGGTGATTTCAGCCAACCAAACTCAAAGGTTATACATTTCATTCGTGCAATTACAGAGTGGGTCTATGGGGGTGGAAAGGTAAAGTAAAACATTCAAAGTGTTAGAAAAACCTGTATGTGCAACTACTGACGGTTTTGTGGATAAATACCTTCATACTGCAATGAAGAGACATCTTTGACTTTACTACAGCTTGAACACAAACCAAGATCTTCACTTATACTAAAAAAATGTATGTTCTAAGGCCTTCAACTGAAAGGACAGACTTACCAGCACATGTCCTGAAATCGAAGCTGCATTTGCCACAGATGTAGTGAAAACATTGTCTGCAGAGGCACCCACATTAGCTACTGTCACTGTGGTGACTTCTGAAAGATCAYAGAATCATAGAATTGGTAAGGTAAAATAGAAATCAACCTAATATTTTGCTTCATCCAAAGAACCTGATAAAGGTCATAAATGTCAAAAAATAATTACATTTCCTCCCTCCTTTCTATTCAGTATCAATTCTATTTTTCATAACACCTTTGCACTGTTAGAAAATACTTTCACTCTGATTATTACCACATTTCAGAACTGCGTTGTGTTGAACATGCTTCAYCCTCGAGACCACAACAGTAGTTATCAACATATGTTGAACTAACGGAAAAATGAATATTCTATCTGTACCAGAAAAAAATGTGATGTTGAATAAAGAGACGTGACTGGCAGACATCAAGATTAGAGGGAACAATGATTCTCCCTTAGTCACTTACTAATTTCTAGGGTGCAGTTATCTGTATACTCATTCCAGTTAAAACCATTCAAAATTATATCCAAATGTTTATAAGGTGTTTAGCATAACACGTGACAGCTTAGCTAAAATTAAAGATTTTTCAGTACCACTGTTTAGATAAAAGTAAACAACACTGAAGCTCCTATACACACATGGAGATAAATATTCAGATATTACAGGTAGAGGGTTTTTTTTTCCTTTCCTTATCTACACATTGGAGCCTGTCTTTAAAATTCTGCATGTGTGAGGGTACTTTTTTAAAAAGGAGACCTGTGTACAGGGTCAAATAAGTTTAGATGCAAAAAGGAGGCTCTTGCTCAAGTAGTTTAAAAGCGAAGACAGTGTGATCTASAAGAGTCTTCAAGTCAGACTGTAAAGACTCAGCTTGAATCTGTTGTTTTTTCACTGCATCACCTGATATAAGTTACTTCATTTGTATGCCCGTCTCTATTCTGCAACACGAAGGAACAGGGAACTTCACAGATACACTGGAAGAGGCATACATAGGCCACATCTTCTTCTTTTGCCCTTTACTCAGGTCACAGATGCTGCAGTATGGTTGCTGCCTGCCCTCTGCCTCCACAGACTGCTCCAGCCTGGGCTGCAGCAGACCAAGGCRTCTAGAGGAGGCTCAGGGGGCCAGGCAGGGCAAGGAGCAGTCTGTAATAGGATGAGGCCTGCAGCAGGAGGGATAAAAGGGCATTGCCCTCAACAGCTTGGCAGCTGCAGCCTTAGCAGCAACCAGCCCTGCTCCTTGAGCCTCCTCCAGCTGCAGCAAGGCCAGGGCTGGCAGCRTGGGGCGGCACAGCCACAGAGCGCTGGGGCATCCTGAGGAAGAGGATTTGGGCCACGTCCTACAGCAAACATCTTGCTACCACACGCATCTCTTCACCTCCAGGCTCCTCGATGCCTTTTCTGGCGGCAGACCCACTGCAACCCGCTCACGGTGCTGCCGCGCCGTGGCGGCGCGGGGTCGCCCACTCAAGGAGGCAGCGAGCAGAGGAGAGAAGTGCTGCTGCCAAGGGCGACAGGAAGCCCCCTCCTGGGGTGCAGCCTCGCTCCTTCAGGCATGACCCCAGGGAGGCAGGACGGGCAGCTCTGCCCCGGGGGGTACACGGGCGCGCCGCGGCGCTGCGCCTGGCGGAGCCCAGCACCACATGCCGGGCGAGCGCAGTCCCAGGCCG